>NC_056739.1:561572945-561697945 GCF_019279795.1 Protopterus annectens | reverse complement strand
AATCATCATCCTTTGAAATAACAACCTATGTTAGATTACTAGGAAGATGGTTCAATCAACAACTCAGCTTATGATACCACACATTAAATTTTAATGAAACACGTAATATCATTGGAGAAACCCCAGTTTTTGTTACTAAAAAGGGGAAAAATCTAAAGGAATATTTTTATAGAAATAATGTTGATGGGTTGGTTTCAGAGGCTATCAAGAGAATGCAAAATGTCATAATTGCAAGTTCTGCCCATTTATTTTGGAAGGTAAAGAAATTAAGGTGATGGCCAGAAACTATAGTATAAAATTAGGACATGACTACAATTGTAAATCAAAATTTGTAGTATATATAGTTTTGTGTGGATTATGTCCAGCTTTTTATGTAGGGAGAACTTGTAGAGAATTTATTAAAAGAATATATGAGCATTTGAGGGTGGTTGACATAAAAAAAAAACTAATAATAGCTTAGCTAAGCATGCTATGCAGGAACATAGTCCTGAAACTGAAAAAGTTTGTTTTAGGTTTTCTGTAGTTGACCAAGTCTTGAATTATACTACTAGGTTTGACGCTGAAGATGAGTTAAACTGGAAGGAATACTGTTGGCAGATAAAATTAAATGCATTGTAATTTTCCCAGGTTAAATGAAAGGGAAAATTATAAGGTGGTCCTTAAAACAAAAGGGTTAATTCATTGATTTGCAGCTTGTCATGTGATTGTGATTTAATGCTTTTATAAGGGCTTTCATTTTATGTTAACTTGGGTCTGACAAAGTTCCTCTTAGGAACAAAAGTGTTTACCAGGTTTATTAAATAGTTTGTGTTTGTTTAGACCATTAGTACATTTTTATTTTATTATATGGTTGATTTTAGTATTATTCATGAGGCTTTTTGTTGGATACACAAAAGTAATACAATCAGTCGATCATTTGGCTAAACTCACTTTAGAAACTAATTTGCCTAATTTTGATTTCAAAAAGGAAACAAATAATTGTTTGAATTTCCTCAAAAGTTTGGTTCTGTGAAGATAAAAATGTAACGGTCTGTGGACATCCAATATGTGTAGCATATAGTCTCCTTTACTTGAGAAATTTGGAAAGAAAACTGTCCGGTTGATAACCTGGTTAACATTGGATTCTGACACCACCTTAGGGAGAAGGAAGGATTGATCCGTAAAGATACTCTATCCTTGTGAAAAATCAACTAAGGAGGTTTAGATGCAGAGCCTATAATTCTGACACCCTTCTGGCACAAGTGCTAGCAACCAAAAAGATAGTTTTTCATGTCAAAAGTCTTAGTTCATACTTAGCTGATGGTTCAAAAGGGGGTTGGGTTAAGGTCTGTAAAACAATATTTAAATCCCAGGAAGGAGCAGGGTCCTTTAACAGAAGTCTAAGTACGTATGTTCCTCTGAGAAAGGCTTTGCAAAGTTTGGAATATGCTAAAGTTGAATTATTTATTCCTATATGAAAATTAGAAATGGCTCTGATTGTACTCTTACAGATAAGGATGCTAATCCTTTCATTGAAAATCATAGCTAAAAAGTCAAGAAACTTAAAAATCAGAGTGGAATAGGGATCTAAATTCTTTCTATGTGCCTAAAAAACAAATCTTTTCCATTTACTTTTGCAAACTTTTCTAGTGGAAGCTTTGTCGGATGACAAAATGATGTGACAGACATTGTGGACAGCCTGCAATGTCTAGCAATTAATGGAACTGGAGAAACTGTGTGGTCAGCTTGAGGCCTGAAATGCCTAGATGAGTCATGTCTGTCAGGTGAGACAGTAGGTCTGGAGTTGGATCCAGAATCCAAAGTGGTTGTACAAGATGAAGCCAAAGGAGGGGAAACCAGATCTGATGAGGCCAAAAAGGTGCAATGAGGATAACTGTGCTCTTCAGTCGAGATGCTTTCTGCAGAAATTTGGGAATGACGGGTATTGGGGGGCTAAGCATAAAGGAGACTGGAGGGCCAAACATGAAGTAGAGCATCTCTCTGGGACTTCTTCACTGGGAGGATCAGGATAAAGAACCCGCTGCACTTGTTGTTGAGGGAGATGTAAACAGATCACAGCATGGCTCGCCCCATTGATGGAAAATCCTCTCTACCACCTTCATGTTGAGAGACCATTCGTGAGGCATTAGAATAGCCCTGCTTAACTTGTCTGCAATTACACTGGACTTCCACGGGATGTGCGTTGCTATCAGAAAGGGATTAAATGGGATTGCCCACTGCCATACTCTCATAGATTCTCGACAAAGAGGGTAAGATATGGTTCCCCCTTCTTTGCTGATGTACTAGACTAGTGACATATTGTCTGTTTGATTCATAATATTCCTGGTTGGGAGAGTGTCTTAGAAAGCCTGCAATGCTAGGAGGACAGCTCTCATTTCCTGGACACTATGTCTTTTGGTCTCTTTGGGGGACAATGTGCCTTGGACTGTCATTCCAAGAAGTGCCCAACCTCACCTGATCTGACAGGTGACCATGGTCACTGTGGCCTTGGATTGAGAGAGAACAAAGAGGCAGCCTTCTTGTATTTAAAAAATAAACACAAAAAAATATCCAAATAACAGGATAAAACCGGAACTAACTTTAATGAAACAAAATGTTCAAATGACTGACCGCTTTCGCTTGTTCAACATGAAGGCTTCATCAGAGTCATTTAAATAAAATGCAAAGGATCTTTTTAATATATTGTGATGTCAACATAAATAACCAGTCATAACCCTTATTTAAATCACATTACTCAAACATCAACCAAAACCGTTAACATTTAAAGTTATAAACACTTCTCCCATTTCAAACATTTAAAAAGTTTAGAAACCTGTTTCTGTTTTATCTAAAATACAAAATATTCAACGATAACATTATGCTTCAATGCACCAGTAAAATATATGTAATATAAAACTCAAAAAAATATATGTGTGCATTTATTATCCCTGCCAACATTAAATAACATCAGCTTTTTGTTTTAAAAAAGGGGCCAAAGATATATTACCATTAAGATGAGGCTAAATTCTACAAATCCACCGGATCTTAATAATAATAATGATAATATATCTTTGGCCCCTTTAGGGACAGAATCCGTAGATCACTGGTTATGCAGACCACCTCTACTGCAGGGATAGTGTGTTCCATTAGATTTTCCCCCTCTGCCCCTGGGGTAACTATCTCCACATGGAACGTGGAAGGGACCCTGGGATGTTTTAAACCGCATTTTCTATCCTCCTCATTGGTTCCTAGAAAAGGTCTGTTGAGGGGTTGAAAAACATACACCCACAGCAGATGAGGTTTTTCCTTTCCAGTCACACTTAGAGACTGTATCTTTAACTTTAGGGACAAATAAGGAACTTCCATCAAATGGAGCATTCCACAAAGTCACAAAAGCACATCCAGGCATGTCAGCTGATGGAAATGCCTGAACCTGTTGCAAGTGAGCTATCCTCAACGATGTGGGAGATAAGCCTCATGGATGTGTTTAAATGGACTGAAGGGTAGCCAGTTGTGAGGAAATAGTGCTCTCTACCTCTGAGGATGTGGTCCCAGAGAGGGATTTGGAAAGTTCTTTAATCAAATCTCTCTGATGTCTCATAAAATAAGCCAAGTAATTCACAGACCTAAGAGCGAAAGTCGCTGAAGCATAGACAGACTTCCTAAATCTGTCCAGCTCCCTAGACGCCTTGTTATAGGGGTGGACACAAAAAATATGTGCCACTTCCTTCTTACTGACTGATGCTATGACCATGGAAGAATGGGTACTCCCTTACACCAATATGTTTTATCCTTAGGTGGTGCCAGGATCCTATCTGGTCTTTTATGGATAGGGTCAATCATGTCAGGTTCCTTCCATGCCCATTGAAAGGACAACTCAATGAGCTCACTGGCAGGTGGAGTCACAACAGAGGTAGACAGACCAGTGCCAAAGGCCTTCAGGAACACTGTTTCCTCCTGGGAAAGGTTATCAGGGGACCAACTACTGCTTTGTTTTAGGAGTTCTAAGATGTCTCCAAATGAGATGTCGTCTGCGGTGATCTGGAGACCCTTCCCCTTCATCAAAGTCAGTGTCCTCTGTGACTGACTCTTGGAGAGTCTAAGTGTCTCCTTTTACACTTCCTCTTTCTAGGGACTTCTTCAGTGGGATGATCTGGGGAAGTGTTAGAAGAGATTACTATACCCTCCTGGCTTGTATGGAGACTGGTTTGGGCAGGCTGTTCTAGTGGAACAGATGACTGAAGCTCTGGATGCAGAAATGAACAGAACTGGGAAGTAGGAGCCAGTGAGGGAAGAGAAGTACGAACTCTGGGAACAGAGAAAGCTCTCACCACTACCTTGAAGGCAGACTGCATTGGAGAAAAAGACAATGACAGATCTGATCAGGCAGGCTTATGGACCTTCAGATCCCTTCAACCCAAAGGCAAACTACTCAAGGAAGAAGTCAGAGATGAGCTGTCCAGCACCGAAGCTCTGTGGGACAGAGATGGCTGTGACAACTTCAGAGTCGAGTCCAACATCTCAGAGCTGATGTTGCAGCTCTGCGAGTTGTCCAGCTCCAAAGTAATCAGCGCCAGACTACTCAGAGGCACCATCAGAGTCGAAGATGCTAATATCTTTGGATCTATGGCAGACAACTCCAGGACTTTCTGGGTCTTGGACAAAGGTCAGAGCCCCGAGAACTCCCATATGTATCTGCGCCCTGAGGAAATTCTTCATCATCCTGTTCACGTCAATTTCTGTAAGGATCTTGCAAGATCAAATGGATAAGGGCATGGACGAAAATCTTGAATGGTGTAGAAGTGATTGTGTCAAAAAAGAGGGACGGGAGCTGAGAGGTGATGAGATCTGACAATATCTGAGGTGAATGGATCTGTGGAGATTTATCTTCTCTAGGTTTTGGATCTGAAGCTGTCAAATCTGACTGTCTGGCATGCTTAAGAGGCTCTGATAATGGAGCTGAAATACTAGATGTCATTGGCTCTGTAGATCTTTTATGAGATTCTCTAGTATGAAAATCTCCTTTTTGTGTACCCTTTTGTGGGTCTGAGCCCTAGAGGCTGCAAGAGCAGGTTTAGATGCAGTAAACCCCTAACAATTAACTTATTCTTTCTAAAAAGGGTATTAATCCCCCTTACAGATATCACAATTGGCGTCAAGGTGAGTAGGCACTAAACAATATATGCACTTTGAATGTGCATCCGAGTTGATAATTTTATAGTCGCAGACTACATGTTTTTTGAAACCTGAAGGTTTATCAGACATAATGAGGAGACAACAAGTGCAGTAAGTCAGAATTTTTATATATGTATACACACACACAGACACATGCACACACACACATATATATATATATATATATATATATATATATATATATATATATATATATATATATATATATATATATATATACACACACACAGAAAAAAAGAAATTACCAACAATGGTAAGTAAAAGACAGTACTAATAAAGTACTATAAGGGACAGAATACCAATGACGGTTTCAAGGAATAATTTAAAGAGTAATCCCATAAAGTGTAGAAAGGAATTAAGAAATGACTTCCTAAAAGTTTTAAAGGGAGGAAATAGCAAAAGGCATATAGAAAAACTAGAATTATATAAAGGGAAAGTTAACTCAAAAAACACTATGAAAGTTCACTCGAGAGTTTACAGTGACCCTGACCAAACACTACGGCTGCTAAAGAGATCTGAGGTATGTTAGGTGACTAGGGCATTATGGATAAAGAGAGGAGCTCAAGAGTTTCAGTGTTACGACCTGGCAGAAGCAGCAGAGTTAGATCCGAGGACTGGAACCAAAACCAACAGTTGAGGAATGAATGAAAATGACAACGTCAGATATAAATTTCTCCTAAGCTCCCTTATTTATAAATTTCTGAATCATGAAACTATTGTCTCATACCACAGATCTCAAAAAATCACAGGTGTCTACCACCTTCTATACTTTTCCTTCAGACTCCTATTACAAAACGAGAATGCAAAGAGGGCATCTTTCCATTGTTGGGACTAACCTGCTAATGAACTAAAGAAACCCACCCCTTCATCAAATTCAGATCAAACCAAATCAGAAAAAATAATTATACATGTGCGCTACCCTGCAAAAACTTTCACCAACAAAGTATTACTTAAAATAATCTACTGCTGACTTTCACACTTATAGTCTTTAAATACAATCCACTATTCCTAAAATATAAAACAAAGAGTAAAAAGTCACACAGACAAAACAATTAGTTAAAAAAACACAAAAAGAAAGATCTAGCAAAGCTAGAATTTTCAGTGCATGATACCTTAAATCTCTTGTATTAGAGGCAACATGGGATATGTGTAAATTACCCTTTAAGGATATCAGGTGCTTCAGCTAAATGGCAGTTCTGAATGTCCATGACTTTTTCTTTTAAGTCTATTTATGGGCAATTTCAGGCCAATAAAGGCAAATACCAGTAGCTGGGGACATGTATGCTTCTGCCTTCTTATAGCATCATCAACACAGCATAAATGAAATGTTTGATTAACATTTGGAAACACAGGGTTGTTGTACCCAACAGATATCCATAAACATTAGGGGATCTGCAAAATGTCCCAACTAACAAACTAAAACAATGAGTTAAAAGGTCACACAGAAAAAAATAATTTAAAAACACAAAAAGTCTATGACTTTATCTTTTAAGTCTATTTATGGATAATTTCAGGCCAATAAAGCCAAACCCAACTAGCTATGCACATGCATGTTTCTGCCTTCTCGTGACATCATCAGCACAGCATAAGTGGAATGTTTGTTTAACATTTGGAAACACAGGGTTGTCATTCCAACTGATATCCTTAAACATTAGGGTATCTGCAAAATATCCCAACTAACAAACTAAAACAATGAGTAAAAAGGTTGCACAGAAAAATCAATCAGTTAAAAAACCACAAAAAGAAAAATCTAGCAAAGCTAGACTTTTCACTGCATGATACCTTCTACCTCTTGTAGTAGAGACAACGTGGGATATATGCAAATTACCCTTTAAGGATATCAGGTGTTTCAACTAAATAGTCATTCTGAATGTCCATGACTTTTTCTTTTAAGTCTATTTATGGACACTTACAGGCCAATAAAGCCAGACCCAACTAGCTGTGCACATGCATGTTTCTGCCTTCTCATGACATCATCAGCACAGCATAAGTAGAATGTTAGTTTAACATTTGGAAACACAGGGTTGCCATTCCAACTAATATACTTAAACATTAGGGTGTCTGAAAAATATTCCAACTAGCAAACTAAAACAATGAGTAAAAAGGTCACACAGAAAAAACAATCAGTTAAAAAAACACAAAAAGAAAAATCTAGCAAAGCCACACTTTTTTCTGCATGATACCTTAAACCTCTTGTAGTAGAGGCAACATGGGATATATGCAAATTACCCTTTAAGGATATCAGGTGTTTCAGCTAAATAGCCATTCTGAATGCCCATTACTTTTTCTTTTAAGTCTATTTATGGACAATTTCAGGCCAATAAAGCCAAATCCCACTAGCTGTGGACATGCATGCTTCTGCCTTCTTAAGGCATCATCAGCACAGCATAAGTGGAATGTCTGGTTAACATTTGGAAAAACAGGGTAGTCATACCCAACTGATATCCATAAACATTAGGGTGCCTGCCTCCAACACAAGATGTTTAAGGTGTCACACATTGAAAAGTATAGCTTTGCTAGAGTTTTCTTTTTGTGTTTTTTTAACCAATTGCTTTTCTGTGTGACCTTTTTACTCATTATTTTAGTTTGTTAGTTGGGATATTCTGCAGACACCATAACGTTTATGGATATCAGTTGGGTATAACAACCTTGTGTTTCCAAATGTTAACCAAACATTCAACTTATACTATGCTGATGATGCCATAGGAAGGCAGACACATGCATGTCCATAGCTAGTGGGGTTTGGCTTTACTGGCCTGAAATTGTCCATAACTAGGCATAGAAGAAAAAGTCATGGACATTCAGAATTGCCATTTAGCTGAAACACCTGATATCCTTAAAGGGTAATTTGCACATATCCCATACTGCCTCTAATACAAGAGGTTTAAAGTATCACAGTGAAAAGTTTAGCTTTGCTAGATTTTTCTTTTGTGTTTTTTAACTGATTGTTTTTTCTGTGCAATCTTTTTACTCACTGTTTTAGTTTGCTAGTTGGGATATTTTGCAGACACTCTAACATTTATGGATATCAGTTGGGTACAACAACCCTGTGTTTCCAGTTAACCAGCCATTTATTTGTGCTATGTTGGTGATGCTATAAGAAGGCAGAAACATGCATGTTTGCAGCTACTGGGCTTTGGCTTTATTGGCCTGAAATTATCCATAGATAAACTTAAAAGAAAAAGTCATGGGCATTTAGAATTGCCATTTAGCTGAAACATGTTATCCATTGCTGCCTTTAATGCAAGAGGTTTAAGGTATCACATAGTGAAAAGTCTATTCATAAACTATATCAGCATATAAAATTTATTTCTGACCAATATATCTTCTATATCACTAACTGAACATTTTAATACATCCTTCACTACTCTCCCTTTCCCCCTGCATTCCACTCTTCAATTTCTTTCCTTTTAATCTGACTCATTTGTTATTTTAAACTACTGCAGTATGCTGAATCTTCATTATAATCACTGAAGACTTTTTTCTCACTTTATCTCATCTAAATATGAGTGTCTATAATTAGCTTACATCCCATACTTACTTAATGAAATTTTTATATAATTTTCTCTATATATATTTTTTTGTTTTGTTTTATTTTATACTTCTCCTGGGCAGGACCTGAAAAAGGTCCAAGGGACAGCACTACAGCACTGTTAACAAAATTTAAATAAATACAAATAATGAAAACACCTGTGTGTGTTATCAGTGTAAGTGCAGCCTTGTGGGATAGCATGTACATTGTAAAATTGATTAATACTATGTCCTCTGATGTGTGGAGATGAAGGGATGTGCTGAATGACCCAACAACACCTTCACAAGACTGCAGTCTCCGGAGTTTTTAGTAGACAATTTTGATATGATCATCGGGTGAGAGGAGCAGACATGCTACAAATGAGATTCCTATCATAACAACTACCACAGGTGATGTTCAAGACTCCTGGGCCTATTTCTATAGAGAGCCTAATACTATACATGACCCAGGTTTTACAACATGGGAATAAAATGAGATTAAGTCTTCAGGGGTTGCAGCTAAGGGCAATAAGAATAAGTTAACTACTGTTCAGGAACAGCTTATTTAGGGCTTGTATATTCTGCCATTTCCCAGACATGCTGCACTCAGGCCAGGATGCAGGGACCCAGTGCCATACCAATGTTATGTGATGAATTACACATGTGAAGTACTGCTCGACATACTTAAATCTTCTTTCACTTGTGTTATACAATGTGCAATAATACAATGCATTGGTTTGCTATAAATATAAAAAGGTTAACGTCATATAATACAAATGGAGTGGATGTAGCTGTGATGTGGACAGTGTTGTTCATCTAGCTAGCTTCAGCCCTGACATAGTGCTATTTCAGGTAACAAAGATAATACTGGATGAAACAAAAACTGTGCAGAAGCTAGGCTACACAAACACTACATTTATAGATGCAATTGTTAGGATTCATGTTTCAGTTTTACTTCCTTTCTGGCATACGTAGAGCTCTTAATTTTTACCAGAAGTAGAAACAAGTTAAAATCAGTTAGAGGAAAAGTCCACAATCTATGGGCACGTCTGAAAAACTGATACTATTAACTTAGAAATTTGCAAAACAATGCACAATTTTAGTGTGGACAGAGCAAAACATTGAGGCAAAATTAGAAGCGCCTGTAAAACTAGACATAACTGACAGATGTGGGTATAGGTGCCCGGAGCATGATATGCAGACAAACAAAACTCCATCCTATCTTTGTTATGAAAACTTACATACATAATGGGGTTGAGAAAGACATACAACAGAAATAATGGACAAGATTTTTAAATCCCCCAGTAAACATAGTTTTTGTCATTGGGAGAATTTCACCTCATGTATGTGACATATGGTAAGGGTGTCATGAGCTCCACAGTAGGGAAATATGAATGGCATTATTTGCGTCTTTAGACTAGAGGACATTCTGGAAGGGGATGCATACAAAATAAGTTCTTGACCTAACCATCGATTTATGTCTGGTATTAAAACAGATGTATGTATTCTACAGAGACATTAAGACTGGGGCCTCCATTCTTTTCAACTACCAGTACATGGTGCTAAGCCATACACTGCAGGGTTATTTAGGGTGGCCTGGTCACTGGAGGTATCTTGTCACACAAGCATGCTTAAGAAGAAAGAATTCCAAAATCAGTGGAAGAGCATGTGACATGAATGCTGTATTAGGCTACTGGTCTTACTGCTGGTAGAATGGGTTGATTAAAGGCAATTAACAGACACAGTATGAAAGACCTAACCAGATGAAGACTGAAGAGACAGGAGAAACAATCCAATTGATAAAGAAATAAAAGGATCTGTTAAGGTGACTCAATTAAGCTTCATTACAGGTAAATGTAGACATTAAATAGTTATTTCCTGGACTCTGGGATTAGGAAGTGAAAACAGTTATCATACATGTGGAAGTCTGGGAGCTGAGTGATGGGTGCTGCGGACAAATGGTGAGCAGCTGCTGGCCACAAGGTTTAAATCAGGAGAGGGCAGTTTATTTTACTAATAGGGATGCACTGGATGCTGCAGTTACCTCACAGAAGGGTACTATTGAGACTGTCTACCTTTTTTATAAGCAGTTTGGGCCATTTCCCCAGGGAAAGTGGAAGCAATTGGAGTTAATCAGAAGGACAGAGATTACATATTCAATGGAAGATAAAGCAAGTCTCGACAAATGTTTTCACAATGAGGAGGTAATTGAATCCACTAATAAAATTAGGCAAAAGAAGGCGACAGAACCAGGGAAGCTTTAGTCAGAATTATATAAACTGCTGAGTAACAAGATGCCCCCCCCCCCACACCTCTTCCTGCTGTGGTATAAGCAGCCTACAGAGAAAAAGAGTACATTAAATGACCTGAAGGAAGGATACCTCTCAACCTGGAAACATCAAAAATCTAGACAAGGCCCGTGACAAATAGGTACAAATCTGTATGCTGATTAACATAAAATTTGCATACATAATTATATAACCTCACCCACTCCAGTGGGATTATGGGATACCAACTTTCAAATGCAAACTGAAGAACAGACAGCCAATATATAGCACCAGAGTCCCCCTGCAGCCATTCCAATGTCCCATTACCTGGCTATTTCGCCCATTTTCCATAAACACTAATGTGTGCATACTGCTTTACTAATATGATGATTATTTGGATTTTATTTTTACATTTTACAGCCCAATGCACAAACACCAATAGACATGTGCTAAACAAACAACACTGTCTCACAATGAAAATACACTTGGCATTAAAACTTCTCTGCCTTTGAAACTCACATTCATTGAAACAGCACTGAAACCCACACCACATTCAAAGAATATGCAATTGGCCAGTGGTGGACAAAGATTACCGTTGGGCTGTTTTCAAATCATTGGCCCCTTGCACACAAAACAAGAGGCATACATGTTTTCTTTGATACACCTTCTTGACTTTATTAAATTATATTCCTTGTATAATACAGCACACTTGTTAGAGCACATTTTACATTTATTGTTTGACCATTTTCCCAGTAGGCTGTAGGCAATGAAACAAAATGCATGAACCAATAATGACAAAACTGCCCAATTCAGAACATTTCCATTGTAAAAGTCTACTTCCAGTGTCTCCACATCCACACTATAAATAGAATGACAGTAGTATAAGCCATAGGCATCTTGCACAGCTTCTCATACGTATTTTCAATTTCAGTTTTTTTTTTTTGGGGGGGGTATAAAAGGCCAAAAACTAAGGACACATTTTAAACATTGCTTCTATAATTTTGGAAAGTTGCTAGAATAAAATGTTGTGTTACCAACATGTATTTCACTGGCAAGTCTTGAACCCAGGACCCTGTACATTACAGTCAGAGCTACATACCACTATGCTATATCAGTAGTTTCATGAAAGATAGGAAGACTGAAACTTAAATGGCGATCATTTAGTGAATTCAGTTGTCACTTCTCACCAGAGCTCTCAACCTCTTTGCACAAAAAAACCTGGACAAAGCCAATAATGGGGGAATACAAATTCAGTTGTCACTTCTCACCATAGCTATGTCAACTCTTAGCACAAAAAAATGGACAAAGCCAATAATGGGGGAATACAGCCCCAAAATAAGGACAAATTTAAAATACAGATCTTATAAACTTAGAAAATAGCTAGAATAAAAGGTTTTGTGTTATCATTTATTTTCTGAAGAATATGAAGTCTGAAATTCAAATGCCTGTCATTATTTAATGAATTCACTCCACAAAAATCCTGAAAAAACACAGATTTTATGAGGAACAGTCTCAGATCAAAAATATAGGGGGAAATTTACAAGTTGTGGTGGCTAGGGACTTTAGGATCTTTTTACCCTATACCCAAGGTACAGGGTTTGAGCCTGAGCACCTCTAGTCACCAGGTGTATTACAACGGGGGCATTTTGAGCTCACTTCTGACAGGCTGGTATAAATCAAGTAATTTGGGACAGTTGGGAGGTATGGAAGTATTTGTGATGTTTTCAAAACCCAAATGAAGTAGATACACTACAGAGATACACGCCTATTGTATTGTAAAACTGAGGCCTTAAGATATCAGTAGCTATGCTGGAAAGGAGGCTAAATATCCTTAATCCTAAAATTGTTCAGTGCACTTATGTGGACTTTGTTAAAGGGCATGACTACATCCTGCACTCAGTGAAAGTTAAAAGCAACACTGGGCCACTTTATCAAGATTTTCTTAATGCCACTATCTCTGTGTGTAGAGAACACATGCTTTAGCTGATGGAATCTTAAGAGACTGTGCTTCACTTTGGGGTTGAGTTGTTTCTAGACAGACAGATACATATTTTGTAATCTATAATAGGATAAGGCTCATCTTTCATAGTGTATAACCTATTAGCTAACAACAGGAGTAGATATGCAGGACAGATATGAAAGATGAGACTTATTGTAGTCTGGACGAACAGTGTATGATGTGTTAAAGAATTAGATCTTATAAAGCTCGTTTAAGGCAAAAGCACTCATCTATTTGTTTTTCAATAAAAAAGTTTTAATTTCTAAACAAGTTATGCTCGATTACTCTGAAGTCTCACCTGAGCTTGTCTATGATGCATGTTTTTTTTCCTGATTTTATAAGATTCTCAGTCAGCAGCTTTGTTGCTCACAAGTACCAGTTTTATATATATATATATTTTTTTTATTTGCAGTTTGATTACCGGGGAAGTCCACTGGGCCAAATTGACCCATTTTCAGTGGAGGCCCGGGGAGAAAAGCTCCAAGATGCATTATACAATTTAGATACAACTGATAGTTAATATTAAAGATAATATTATGTAGAATAGTTACTCATAAATGCATTCAATATCATGCATAGTTAACAAATTCATTAAGCTTGAAGGTAGGGATCATACAGTTTCATTTGAGGAAAACAGATATGTGTTAGGTGTGGAAACAGTTTACATACAAACATTTAAGAAAATGTAAATACGCTTTACATACACACATCAACATTAGAATGCTATTTACAATATTTACAAGGTTGGGCTGTGTGAAGGTAGCTATAGAAATTGTTAAGAGATTAGATAGGCTCATAGGAAGATAACTATGAGAGTTGCAGAGCTTGGGAACCAGAGAGAGAACCCCCTTTGATTAGGTTGGGTGAAGGCAGGTACATTTCCATTTAGTGGACAAGTGTTTGAATAGTTGGGTTTTGAAGTTTTCTGAGTTTGGTATGGCTCTTAGTGTGGAGGGAAGGGAATTCCATTTTTTGCCTAGTGAGAAAGATAGGAGAAGTTGGTCAGCAGGACGTTTAGGTTTATGGATAGTAATTAAGTTCTGATTTTCAGATCTGAGAGCTCTGTTGGATGCATAATGGGGAAGGATGTTAGTTGGAGCGGGACATTTTGTTGGGTGAAATATGAGTCTATATGCAGTAGTGAGTTGGAGATAGTCCAGGTAGTTTGGGAGTTCAAGCCATTTCAGGGATTGTAGGGTTAGGCAGTGATGGGTGGTATTTTTAGATTTAGAGGCAAATTTATAGATTTTGTTGTATCAGTTTTCTAGTTTAGAGGTGAAACAGGTTGGTTAGGAGAGGGGCTCTGTATAATAAGGAAGGAAGAAGATAAGTCGAGGCCAGAATTTGCCTGGTAGAGTTGGAGGGAAAGTGAGTATTCCTATACAGCATACCTAGCTTTTGGTGGGTTTTCTTAATATTTTGTTGAATATGAATATCAAACTTGAAGTGTTTATCTACAGTAATGCCAAGTAGTTTGGCAGAGGGGATGACTTTTATAGGTGAGTTGGTTTGACTATAGACTTTGAAGTTGTTTTTATCACAGGAGAGGGTCTTTGCGGGAGGGAATAGTAGAATCTTTGATTTATTTACATTGAGAGAGAGGTGGTTTTGGCGCATCCAGTTTTCAGTTGTTGAGAAGGCAGTTTGGGTTTTAGTCAGCAATTCAGAGAGGTTTGAGGCAGAGCAGACTAAGGTTGAATCATCTGCTTAGTGTATGTATATATATATATATATATATATATATATATATATATATATATATATATATGGTATACAGATATGTATATCTATCTATATATGTATATGGGTGTACTCTGAAACATCAAAGTGCACAAATGTCGAAGTTTAATGATCAATCCCAAATCACTGAAAGTTAAAGAATGAAAAAATAAAATATATTTTTTTGCAAGGGGGCCAATTCCCCATGGATCACCTGACACTAATTAAATAAACCAACTCTGAGATTTCTCTACAGTGGGAAAAGGGCAAATTCCCCAATCCCCACCCTGTGCAACCTTGCTCAGACTTAACAGGAGAAGCGATCAAATGACTTTCAATCAACTTCTGCCAGTGTTAAACATGTTCGAAATTATGAACGTTCTATCATGTCGACTACTCTTGTATACATATGCATATTTCATAACTTGCATTAAAAGTGGAGCTTTTCTCACTAGACCTCTGCTGAAAAAGGGTTTTATCCCAGTAAGACTTTCCTGGTAAGCAAAGATAAATAAATATATAAATAATAAACATTGTATCATAAAACAGTTACTCCCATATGGCTGAAATGAAATACATCTCAAGCTGTCAAGTGGCATAAAGCACACATAAGGTGTCTTGTACTGAATGCCACCCACAAATTACTCATGAACAATCGACCTTTAACTTTAGCAATGGTACAATAAGATTTGAAGCAGAAGCAGCCTTGGCAAAAATATCATCAGACTTCAAAAAACATAGATCCTTACAACCATCACCAAAACACAGGCTACTGCACAAACATATATTTTCACAATTGTTAACTAGGTATACCCGACAGGTGCAAAGACACCTTTTAGAGGCTACCTAGAAGCAAGTCTTAGCTAAATAACCTGATCCGTCCAGTATGTAAATGAGGTTATAAGAAACAAACTCAGGATTATTATATAAGCTTTAATGGTAACCTAAAGACACCCCTCCATGCTACATTGCTTCTGCAGTAACACATACATACATATATCTAATAGATACTCAATTACTCAGCAAAGGAAATATTTTTCATCAATTTAGTTTGCCCAGTTGGTAAAGACATCAGCCTTCAGATGCAGCTGTGCTTTGTTTACCTCCTTACGACACCTGCCACATGCCTTCATGAATGCATGCATTCATGTCATTGCTCTAAGCTCATTTCACATTATCTACCACTATTTCTAGGAAAAAGTATATCTTTATGTCCATACCAAATATGGATCATTTCCACATAATAAAAATGCTATGTCTTCCCTGTCCTTTCCTTCTTTCTTGGAATTATTCCTTCATTGTTCTTTGTAAATACCTTTTACAACCATGTCATGTCCCCTTTTTTCCTCCTATATTCAAAATAGCATAAACCTAATGATTTCAACCATTCTTCATTTGACTCCCCAAGAACTCACACATCATTCATGTGTCCTTCCTCTGTACCCTCTCATTTATAATCCTTCTTGAGGTAGGTTCTCAAGAACTGTATTCTGCATAAGTTTCCCAAAAGTACATAGGCTAACAGTGACATTTTATCGGTATTGTCCTTAAAAATCACCTCTATTTTTAATTATTCTCATTTCTCAAAATATTTTCTCCAGACATTATTCCAGCTTGACAGACACTATCTGAAATTTTCTACTGGAGGCTATGTGAGACTTCCTAGTGCAATTAAATCTCTGTCATTAAATGTTTCTGTACTGGAAGTTATAGCTATACTAAATCTATATTTATTTAATTTGGTCTAAAATGTCTCTTGTGAATTCACTTACAGCATGAGGTAATATTTCTTATAGGAAAACATGTGAATTAAAAATGTGTAATACTCTTTAAACGTCTATAACCTCCCTGCTTGTAAACTGAAGATATTGCAGTAAGATATGGCAATTTAGAAATCATAACAGTATGCATTACATATGGACCACCCATTTTACCTTTACAATTAATTCATATAAATTGTACAGACATAGCCCTGCCATGTATACATATTTATCAAACATGAACACATGGGACTGAAGTTTTCAGGAATTCAGTTATGTAGTCAATCAATTACACATTATAACTTTAATGGATTACTGACCGTAGCATCAACTTGGCATGGTATGCTTATTCAAACTTGGCCTATACAACCCAGTCATCTTAGGCTGTGCAGGTCACCAAAGCACATGGCCATGTTACTCATGCCAAAACAACAGATAAAGAGAGCTTTGCATTTTATTGCACTCTTCTTGACCTCTTCTCATTTCACCACTCATCTCTGTACATGTAATCCATCAGTGCTAATATGGGCACTTAACTGTGGGACATCTACATACCTTCTGTGTTTCCCAGTGGTACATCAGAAGTACTGACACCATCTGAAAGCCTTGTAGGGTATTCTCCAGCAGTTTTGTTGTGGATTCCTAAAAAATGGTATAAAGAAAATATCACTATAACTTGTCATTTCCAAAATAGCCACCCAGCTACTACTTGCTTTTTTTCCACAAAACGTTGCCAGGCTCATTTATATTGTCAGTTATCTGAAGAGAGCCTACATGGAAATACTGAATGTCTTTTTTTCCCTCATATATCACCTTGCCTACAGGTATGTGCACTTATGCATACCTCAGAAAAGGCATCTATATTATCTTATCGAAGTTTCAGAATATCGAATCTGATATGGTTGGCACCATATCATCGAATTCTGAAACATCAAAAGATAAAAAAATGCCTAAAAACAAAAATAAATAAAAACTTACCTTTGCAAGCAGGGGGGCAAGCCCCCCCCCTGCACCTCCATGTAGGGCACTGCACCCCCCCACTTAAATATACCAACTCAGAGACCGCACTACATTGAACTAAATGGAAATCTCCCCTTATGGAGATTTCCATTTTAAACGTTCAATGTTTTTTGCTTTCACAAATCTGGTGCCAACAATATAAGTTTCGATATTGTCGGCTTTCAACAACGTGAAGTAGACCCTCAGAAAAGTTACTGCAAATGCTCAAAGTTCTAAAGACCCTATGATAAACCTGGACTCGATTAATTCACATTACCTATCACTGGAAATGAAGCAGTAATCGATGACTGCACTCAGGAGTAGTAAGAGACCAGTATAAGAAAATAATAAAACATATAACTTTTGAATGTGTAAGGTGCAAAAGTAAGTCATCAAATTTGACATCATAACACAAAATAAAAGCTGTTATATAACTTAGAAGACTCCAAGGATGTGTGTTCCTGATTACCCTCCATAAATGACTGATAAATAAGACTTTGGTCTCTAACAATGGCTTAGTGAGATGTGATGCTGAGGCCTCAGCAAGGTAGCATTGATGAAAAAACATGCCTGATACAAAGTTCCACAGAGCACATACTTGTTTTTCTAGCTGTCAGCGGTGCACTTACAACAATATGTATCCAAATGTAATCCAAATCGTTAATGTGACTCAACCTAAAGGCAAGGACTGCTCTTGGTGACTTACTTAAAATATTTATTTATTTATATGTCTGTTAAACAACTAATTACTGGTGCATACCTTCTGTGTTTCCCAGTGGTACATCAGAAGTGCTGACACCATCTGAAAGCCTTGTAGGGTATTCTCCAGCAGATTTATTGTGGACTCCTAAAAAATAATAAAAAGAAAATATCACTATAGCTTGTCAGTGGTGCAGTTACAAAGCTATGTGTCCAAATGTAATATAAATCGTTAATGAGACTCAACCTAAAGGCAAGGACTACTCTTGGTGACTTACTTAAAATATTTATTTATTTATTTGTCTGTTAAACAACTAATTACAGGTGCATCTTCTCAGGATAGAGCTGTGTGATAAATGACCTCTACAAACACAAAGTACGCAAGTGGAGACTAAAGAAGTTCAAACCAGTATCATATAATGAAACTGACTGACATCATATAGCCTTACCCTTATCTTCTCTAAAGCTACAAGTATAAAATTACACTGTAATGTAATAACCTGCCACAGCATCTGAGGTACTGTACTAAGTAAAAAGGAGGCAGATAACTTACAAAAAAACTGTGTGTGTGTTGATACTCTCAGGATCACAACTGTGCTCATCATAGTGAATGAGACCACAAATGCAGATAATGGGAATGTATACCAAGTCTGGGTCTGTATCACTTTACTGAATTGCTATTCAGTGAATAGAAATTAATTGAACCTCTGCTTATTGAACTGCATTTCAGCGAATGACAAAATCTTTCCCAGGGTAAGGAAGTACTTTGCCAAAGGCACAGCAGAAAAGAAACCGCACAAAATCAAACCTACTCAAGTGGGGGCTTTGCACCCCACACCTCCAATATGGATGGCTGTAGCCCCCACACTCCCCTAACTATACATACCAACTCCGAGATCATACAGTTATCACCATAGCAGATACCCTTAATGACTTAAATACTAGGACACAGAGCTCCTCCTTAGCTATTGAAAAGTGGCTCACCAACAACCAGCTAATACTAAACGCAAAAAAGACTAAACTCCTGCTTTTCATACCCAAATCTATGAATCATCTTAAATCCTCTTTTTCAATCTCATCTAACAACAATGTACCTATTACAGTGGAATTACATACCAAGCTACTAGGAGTCATCATTGATGACCATCTTAAATTCGACCAGCACGTTCTTACCATCATTAAAAAAAACACCAAAAGCTAGGGCTTCTTTACAGGAACAAAACATTCCTATCTAATAATGCTAAAATTGCCTATCCCATGCCTACCTTCTCTCAGTCTACTCTATGGCTCAAATATTCTCACCAGCCTTCACACCACTCTCCTAACAAAACTAGGATCTACCTACAACAAAGTTGCTAAATTTGCAGCAGAGCACTCCTACCAGTCACATCACTGTCTAGCTCTAGAAAAGCTAATCTGGCTAGAGCTTCCTCACCAACTACTTCTCACCCAGCTTCAAATAGTACACTCCATATTCTGTCTGCCCTCTTTTGTCCCAGCATCTCTAATCTGTTCTCCCCTTACGCACCACTAAGGACCCTCCATAGCTCTGAACAAAACTTTCTTTCAATCTACAATCCCAAAACAAAGTAGCCCAGTCATGGAATAAACTTACACTTCATATCCATAACATTAATCACTGACATCAATTCAAAATCGCTACTAAAACCCTTTTAAACAATACATGGATCTGTCAATGTAACCATCCACCTTGAAAGACCTACCCCTACTATCCTGTTCTCACTCTCACCCTAGTCCACTTCTCTTTCTCCAATCTCTACTTCTTCAAAGACACACTCCCCTTAGGCTTATCTGAATCAGGCTTTATACTACACCAGGACTACAGCTACTTATCTGATCGGTGTTTGATCTTGAGAACTACTGATATGATCTATGTACTTACAACCTAACGTGGTTGCATGGACTGACAGATGTTGTTAGAACGTATGTTCTCACTATTGATTCAATTGTTACCCATTATTACCTTTTTACAATTTTTGTATTGATAATTGTAGTTAGCATTATTATTATTTTATAGGTCAAACTGAACTGTGGAGCTTTTATCTCCAGGCCTCTGCTGAAAAAGGGCTTTCGCTCAGTCGGATTAACCCAGTCAACAAATGTCAAATAAAAATAAATAGACTTGCTATTCATTGAATAGACATTTGATTAAGTGCTATAGACCCACCAAGTCCACAGCTGTACTGTCTTGGAGTATTTCCCCTATGGAAAGGTATAGTGATCCTAAATAGGTAGCAAGAGTGCAAAAGAACCAGCAACACACTCTGCATAGAAATGCTTCAAAGGTTTTACAGTATGTATTGATATTTGCTGCATTTATGATGAATTTTTTTTTCACTTGTTTGCTCACAAAGAGACATCTCAAAATATGTTCCCATAACAAACTGGCTATTAAGTGGTGTGGGTGTGTTTGTGTGTGTGTCTTTGTGCTTGTTTCCATCTATGTATATGTGTGTGAGTCCATGTTCCTGAATGTCTGCATGCATATTTTTTTATTTATATGTGAGTGACTCTATATCTGTGCTTTTAAAAGAGTGTGTGTGTATGTGTGTGCGTGTGTGTGGGTGGGTGTGTGTGAGTGTGTGTGCGTGTGTGTGGGTGGGTGTGTGTGGGTGTGTGTGAGTGTGTGTGTGTGTGTGTGAGTGTGAGTGTGAGTGTGAGTGTGAGTGTGAGTGTGTGTGTGTGTGTGTGTGTGTGTGTGTGTGTGTGTGTGGCTGTGTGTGTGGGGGTGGCTGTGTGTGTGTGTGTGTGTGTGTGTGTGTGTGTGTGTGTGTGTTTGTGTAGACAAATAATTCCATAACATATTTTGGTTGTAAAAGACTTCCTCTAAAAACAAGTATATATACTACACTAACCCCCGGATTCATGAAGCTTGGCGCAAGGCCGGTGTAAGGCCTGCGCCGGCCGTGCAGCGTATAAATGGTGTAGTAGCACCATATGCATATTAATGAAGGTGCGCCGCTACCACATCCACGTGCATAGGACACGTGCGCGAGTGCATGGGGCGTTACTAAGCTGCGCCCGGAGGCGTGTCAATGTCGGCTGGCGATGAGCAACCTAAACTGCTGAATATTATAGCCTGCCTGCAATAGTAATCGCACCTATCAGTGTCCGTGGATAATGAAACATATGCAAAGCATGCAAGACAGTTCCCGGCCACACAAAATGGAGAACCAAACAGAAATGCACGCAACATAATATGAGTTACTGTCCATGGAACAAATGATATTTACAATCATGTGTCCGTAATGTACTGCACTGTTAGAAGTTATACCCAGTGGAAGTGAAGCGCATCATGTCAGCGCGTCGCCAATACACACGTCTAGCCCCATGGGTATGGTCACCAGCAGTCCCACAGTGGTAGTGATAGTACACAGCTGGGTAGTTGTGGCTATATAACAACCGTAAAGATACCTGACAGTCCAAATTGAATACCAAACACACACAAACATATGTATATTAAAATGTGCTATACACATGAACGTAACCGTGACATACACATAGGATGCCATATGCGGAACTGGGATATCCAAAAGCAGAACCCATGCATGCAAATGCAATACGCAACAACCCCTGTACAGCATATAACCCGTACCCATGTGTGAATGTCCACCAACTCCAGCTACCAGCCTTGCGCATCCGTACACCTACACATAGCGAGTATTCCCCATATGTAGTAGGAAGTATCATCCTAGGCAGTGTCAGGATTGCAAATATGTATCCCACGTTTGTAAACATCCCATCACAGGTACGTAAATCCAAATGCCTGTCAAATGTTCCGTCAAAATGTGTGTACATCCCGCCTGGGATAAGTAACCTGTTAAAACCTCAGAGTTGTTTACACGTCACGGTGTCCATTACTGTACACATCTGGACAAAACATGTATGTGTAGTCACGGTACTGTTCAGTTTCCACACAGACATGCAAAACATACTACGCAGGATGGAACAGCTGTCTACCATGCAGGTCACCCCACTAGGGTTGCCACCTGTTCAGATGGCCAGGGTGGGACATCCCTTGTAGAAATGTGAGAATCTGCAGGATAAAGCATACCCCCGGCCAGTGCAAAGGACAGAATTACACGTGTATGCCAAGATAAAAGCTTATTCCATAGCATTTGAATAGCTTATGCTATCCCAAATAATAGTTATGTGTACCAGATACAAAATACCTGTATCATGCAACTAGTAAAGAAAATAAGAAATATATTACTGTCTTAAAATCACAGGACAGTTGCCATGTCTTAGGTGTCGTCGCAGGACACAACTGTCCAAATAAAACCTCCCCTCGCAAAGAGGAACAAGTGGTAACCCTACTCCCCACTGAATTATCGACAGTACATATTCAACTCAATCACATACCGACACCACCTCCCAACCTATTACAGCAACAAAACCTGGACAAAGCCTAAAAGGATGGGTGGACAAATAGGGAGAGATGTAATTACTGCTCTCACAAACTTCGAAAGTTCACTGAATAATAGTATGTACATAAGCATGAAATGTTGTGAAGGATGTGGGGTAGTCCCCAGTATTACAGAGGTCCGTACATTTATACTGTAACAAAGCATCACATATGTTGACTGTACTACTGCAAACCCGTAGTTAATTCATAGTTAAGTCATGTGCAAAATAATAACCCTCATAAGAATGAATACAGGAAGTAGTCAAATGTGAATGGGAACACCACTCACAGTGGATTATGTATTGTAACCACCCCCACCCATATTATGTATTGCCAACATCATAAGCTGCTGACAGGTGCCCAAACACCTGTGTCTGTAAACACAGATAGAATGTTTAAAATAGACAAACCCTGTCCATGTGCTTTGTCTGACATTTGAACACGGTCAGGGCATTTCCGTTCACCAGGCAGGCAAGCCTAAACCCAGATCACCACATGAACACCCTGACAAATGAAGACCTGTATGTGTCAGGACTATAAGCCTTTGGGTTCTGAATATCCCTGCAGTGATTAAATATGCAGCTTGTTCCAGAGCATTAGGGAATAGGGAATGTGTAACATGTAGTACCGTATTTTTCCCAGCAGGAGAATGGATGCCTGTGACATAAGTGAAGCGGGGAGGCATATGTTAATGTAGCTATGTACTATGGGTATGCATATAAATGAGTCAGAAAACCAAACGTATAGTGGTTACAGCATCCAGCCAACGTGAATGCAGTCCCGGTTCAACTTCGACTACAGCACATATAATGTTAAAGTGTAATGAATGCATCTGTGCTGTACAGACATTTAAATATGTAAAAGTGAATGTGCATACCTCTCAACCTGGAAACATCAAAAATCTGGACAAGGCCCATGAAAAATAGGTACAAATCTGTACACTGATTAATATCTAATTTGCATATATAATTACATAACCCCACCCACTCCAATGGCATTGTGGGATACCAACTTTCAAACACAAACTGAAGAACAGGCAATCAAAACATGGCACCAGAGTACCCGTCCCCTGCACACAGCCATTACAATGTCCCATTAACTGGCTATTTCGCCCCATTTACCATAAACACTAATGTGTGCATACCGCTTTACTTCTACAATGATTATTTGGATTTTATTTTTACAGCACAACAATGCCCAAACACTAACAAACATCTGTTAAACAAAGCAATACTGTCTCACAATGAAAATAGACTTGGAATTAAAACTTCTCTGCCCTTGAAACTCACATTCATTGAAATAGCATTAAAACCCACACCACATCCAAAGAAAATGCAGCTAGCCAGTGATGGATAAAGGATTAGCAAAACTTTGGAGTACAGTAAAGTTACAAAGTAGGAAAGAATCTGCTGGCACAGTTACCTTAATTAAAAATGCAGCAGTACATGGGGCAAACAAAAACTACTATGGCAGGACAGATGCAGTTCTATATCACACATTAATGTCACATCAAATTAAGCAGGCTGAATGGCATTAGAAAGATTAAACTTAAGTGGCCTCAAGTAATGTGGTGCAACCAACTCTTGCCCAAAGCGGAAGGTACTCATCACAATGCATGCCTGAGCATTAGAAATGTCACTAGTGCATGAACAGACCTTTATCCTGTACAATTATGCAGTGAATATCTACATTAAATTTCTCCAAGTAAGCTTTAGAAATAATCCAGCACACAATGCAAATTTGCAGAGCACAGATCACATCTGAGCCATCACTCAACCAGAATCTGCTTTGAGTAAGCAAGGAATCCAATTACAAACCTGGGTAACCACCTTTAACAGTTAAAACATTTTTTTTTAATTAAATACCAAGTGCCAATGGCAGACTTGCGTATTCTAAATACTAGCACATCTACAGAACTCCGCATCACTGGCACCTCAACATCTTCACTTAAGAATCAGGAACAAAGACAAAAATAGTGATGGACAAATGCCCATAATCAGGGACATTTTGCAATTAACAGAACAGGTTTTATACCAAAATGCACTTTCTGAAGAATAAGCATGTGACTCTAATGTCAGGCTTTGTCGACTGACTTCAATCCTTTGTGATTTACCACCACAAAGTCAAAAATTGAGAGACAAGACTGAGAAAACTTTTAGCTATAAGAGTTTGTAACAAGTGACACAAACAATTACCTGGCATCATTTTTTTATTTCCTTCCTCCCGTATCTAAAACCATCTACTCGTGTGTACAAACAACTCTGCAGGCACTTCACTAAAACATGATTATAATGCTACTTCTGGCTAAATAATAATTCAGCAGTTAGCTATTGCAATGTGTATTCAAATTTCAAACCACATTTCAATCTTTTTGATTATTTGTTTTTTCTGTTAGTTTCCTTACTATGAAGAACTCCTACACTTTCAGAACTTCTAAATCATTAGGCCATAAACTCTTACTGGTAGTATGATATTGTTATCGAGCTCCCAATGTTTTTCCATGCTGTCTTTGAAATGCCACTAAAACAACTAAACACCACTAAAGGAAATTCCACAGAAGCTATCTTGGGGCATTACAGAATATCTGGTTTGGAACATTTAGAGTAACTGTTGTTTACACACAAAATACAGGCAGTTATCATCCAGATGTTATGCACTGCACATTCTTGGTATCAAGTATTAAGTAAAACCGCTGCATTATATCAGTGTAAGATATCAACCTGTATAAATTCAGCTAACCTCCTCCTGGTCCTAGCTTACAGACAGGCTGAGACAGCATCTTTGTCTTAGGCTGAGTCAGTGTGCTTTATACTGCTTAACAAATAAAAATAAAGTGTCAAGTCTGTTATCCCTTCTCATTAACCTAGCCATTCCCTAAAATAAAAAAGTCATATTACCAAGAAGTTCTTCAGCGTCGCATCAGCGATAATAGATCCTCATCCAGCTCGTCCATAGTTTTTCACAACCGTTTGCTGATGTTCCCGCTCGCATTTGAGCAGCCAGTCATGCCAGATTACCAAGAAGTTCTTCAGCGTCGCATCAGCGATAATTGATCCTCATCCAGCTCGTCCATAGTTTTTCACAACCGTTTACATGCTGATGTTCCCGCTCTCGCATTTGAGCAGCCAGTCATGCCAGAAATGCGTGAGCTCCTTGGGCTCAATTCCGACAGGCTGGTAGGGGGAGCTGACATAATCGTGCAGGCTGGTAGCAATGAGGGAGCTGACGTCATCGCGTACGTGATGACGTCAGTTCTAATGCCGCGAAAATTAAAAAAACAAAAAAAAACAAAAGAAAATAATCGGAACTGAAGGGGTGCCACTCGGGAATCGTGGCACCCCTTCATTTGAACCCCAAAACTCGGTAAAAACCGAGTAATTCGGCACGGTTGAGAGGTATGTGAATGTGCGTTTCGCATATGTCCGTTAACCGGATTAGAGATATTTTACTGGTACTGTCAAAAGTAATAAAGCCCACGTAAGCACAAAGACTTAGTAAACATATGTAACCCACAATAAGGATATGCATGTGCGCATGCGTGTAACCCACAATAAGGAAATGCAAGTGCGCCTGTACATGTGTAATCCACTCACAGCATAGCAAATGAATGCTGGTTTCTACACGTAATGTCTATGTATGGATATATACATTTGTGTATAGATATATATATATCCACAGACTTAAACTAAATAAATATATGAAATAAAGAATGTACAGATATATATATATATATATATATATATATATATATATATATTTATAAATATATATATATATTTATATATATATATAGATATATAAATATATATATACATACACATATATATATATATATATATATATATATATATATATAAATATATATATATATACACTCAAACACATACAGCATCAATTGATATATACCTAACAAACATATAAACAAATGTCCTCGTATATATAACACATGTACATAAATAGGTTACACCATAGCTAGTATGGATACACATAACAGACATGCAATTAAGGTAAATACACTGCTGCTTCCAAAACTACTGGCCGGAAAGTATCAGTGTGCCAGATCTGTAAGTTCTACTCTTTAAACATGGATATAGGTGTCCTTTGCAGGACTCCAAAAATAGTGAATTTATAAATGCACAGCCCTGTAATTATTGCCGCAAAGAAGTGTCATCCGCAACTACAATATAGCTGTACATGCAACAGTAGCTTGTGCTAGTGTAATAACACATGGGTTGACAGAATGTAAGACATATGTACCGACATGCGGAGAGTGGATAGTGCTTAGAAGTGTCGTCATAATTTATTATCGCTCACATTAAATATGTGTTATGACTACTGTGGAGGGGTGTCACGTCTGGGAATCATGGGTATGCAATAATGGGCCTAGGTGCCTAGGTGTTGGTTGGCACAGATGTATGAGGTCCGCCCCATGGGAGTGATTAATATACCTATGTGGGTATAGCAGATGCCTCTAACTTCCTAAAATGAAGAACCCATCTACCGGATATCATGTAAACTATTGGTGGAAGAGGTAGGGAGTTATATTAGTGTCGTGTAAGCGATTTCATGGACATACATGCGTATGAATAAGATGGTAACCATACCTCTCAATCAGAATAAGACATCTGGACAAAGGCATTTTAAAATAAGTACAAATAGGGAATATCTCAAATATTCCTCTTACAAAGTCAGAACGTGGATAGAATAATGGATCAGTCAATAGTATGAATGTTTCGAGGGTTATTAATTGTAAATAACAAATGTCTGTCATTATTGTCTAACCCCACAGTCCCAAATGACTTCCCACTATATTACCAGAAAGGCATTGCACAATATTATTAAAAAAGGAACAAAATCAGACATCTAAGTTAGGGACATTTACCCAAATTTCGTACAGTTGAGAGGTATGAAGGTAACCCTGACCTAAATAAATGTACAGAACTAGTGCGATTAGGTGGACAGGTGTGAAGAAAGACGTGATGACAAATGACAAAACATGTATAAGTCAAAAGCATGTACCTCGACAAATCTGGATGAATACTAATGCCCTGTGATAGTCAATGTGGAAGGTTAATAGAAACAACATAAAGGTGTCCCTCAGGGTGTTATGCAGTGTCCCCGAGACAGTGTTCAGTCTCCCACACACGCATGTGAGTTCTGCCACTGACGGAAAGCGCAAATACCGGTGAACACATAAGGTAGATGATAGCAGAATATGTTTTGATCAGCACCTGTTGGCGTTTGTGAGGAACACAACACTCAGGGTGGGTGTGTCCCACAAAAGGAATGTAATGGCATCTGGCCTGTAAATTCTCCATATATTGTGTGTAGTGGTGTAATAAAATGACATATCTTGTATCAGAAACAGATACATGTTATAGGAAACAGTATCATCGACTATACCACTACAAGACAAATCTGAAGGTATGAAAAGTGCTGAAGTAATCAGTTTAGTATTGACCGCGGGTATGTGTGGACTTGTCAAAAGTCACAGCTGTACATATAGTCCCTATAGGGCTGTCACCTCTACAAATGATGAAAGTGGGAGGTGCTCTGTATAAATGACAGACGTAGCAGGTCAAAACATACCTACAGCCATGCCTACCCCACAAATAGACATATTAGCACACATCAAAGCTTAGGCCAGGATTCAGGAAGCTTTGGTCGGTGTACGAGTAGAGTAAGAGTAGAGCAAGGCAAGATGTCCGCCGAGCTATTCAGCAATATCCCTGTAGGAGCGTATAACACAGCCCCTCAAACGAACATTGCACGGACAATGTTAGGATATGCAAATTACCCCATTTGTAGGTGAAAGCTATGCAAATGATGTAAAATATGCGATACATGAAACAGTAAGCTGTCCGTGCAAGAGTAGAGGTATGTGCAGAAATGTACACGGATGTTAACAGAGTAACGTTCTGCAAGTAGCTAAACGGAGCAATGTCATCTGCAAATAAAGGATGATTTAGTTGAAGAAGCATGCCAATGAAGAAATATAATGCCAGTGGCATGTATTCCCATTGTAAATTAATAAAACTCTACTTGTCCTCCCCCGATCTCCGAGTACGCGCTGTGCATACAAAACAAGACAAATATGTAAAATATACATACAAATTGTAATGTCAGTTAAATGTTATTGCGTCATGCAGGGGAATGGCAAGCTGAAGACAACATGGCTACTGAGTAGTGGTTGCTATGTGTGGAAGCGCACACTCAGAGATGTAACCAAGCATTAGTAGGCAATCCTATGCAATTGAGGCTGAGGATAGTGAAGCACAATTTGTCATGCCTTATGGGCCAAGCCCCTACAGTGTAAGTGTAGGTGAAGGGGACTATCATCGTAGAAGATAGGTGACATCATGAGTGTGTATGTATAAAACACTGTAATCTTATTGGAGCAGTGTGTCACATGTCTGCTGTCAGTGACTCATCAGTGGAAGAGGCGTGTTATGATTTATCCTAGGTAAAGTCAGTAAACTGACGGTGTACGCCATGGATATCACTGAAGTTCCTTGCAAACCTGGTGAAGTGTGTTTGCGCCCGTGCAAGCCTGTAAGCCCGAGTAAGTATGTGTGCATGTGTGTTAGCCTGTGTGCGCAACTTGAAGAACGAGTAAGCTACTGTAAGATTGTTGAAGCCCGTGTAATGTCGTGTAAGCCAGTGTAAGTGTTTGTACGCATGTGTAAGCCTGTGTGCGCACGTGGAAGTGGATATGCACTTCAATGCGCTCCTATGCGTGGCACCGCTCACTGTGGACACAAACAGTGGAAAGGAAGGTAAACAAATAGCAGTAAGTTAACCAAGGAGAACTACCTCAGCTAGCAGGTGGAAACAATCAGACTGAGTATATTACACAGCCAGTACAGTAGGCCAGCACAGCACAGCACGTACAACTCTACAAACAGTAGTCCACCATGTTATTCTCAGACACACTGCAACACTGTAGTATAGTAAGAGAAGTGCAAACTGTAAAAGCTTAACTGAGACAAGATAATGTTAGGGGCTGCCATTGCTATTATACGTCAACATATGCAACATGTGGAGGGTTGTGCCAATGTGAATGCCGCTCAGCATCACACAGTGAGTAGATGGAGAGGAGTGTGCAGGCACCGGGTAAACTACCAGGGGCTACATGAGCTGGAGATAGTAGAGTGCTATAGAGTGGACAGAGACCTCCTGCAGAAGATTGTGGATCTGTGCAGGCCATGTCTCACACACAGACCCAACAGAGGGAAACCTATCCCAGTGGAAACCAAGGTATGTGTTGCCCTAAGGATACCAGCAACATGTACCTTCCAGAGATCAACTGGTGATATGACGTGGATTCTACAAACATCAGCATCCAGGGTACTGCACCAGGTCATGAATGCCAATTCCCGTAAGTTATTGGGCAGCAATATGTGTCATTTCCACACAATAGTGGAATACCCTAAGTACTGTGTGCAATACACTGTACGCACATATGCATCAAAGCAGCAGCCAGTGAGTGTGGCAGGGCCTACATAATCCACAAGGGCATCCCCTCCATGAAGTGGAGGTTTGTGTGTGATGGCCAGCCCGTAATAATGAATGTGTGTGCTGGATGCCCTGGAAGCTGCAATGCGTCCGATATGTGGCATCTGACACAGCTGTACAAAACATTTGGCAATGGGGACAACCCTCATGGTCATCTAGTGGGGGATGCTGGATGTGCAGTTCAGCTGTGGCTGATGACACACATCAGAAATGCATACACACATGAACAGGAATGCCATAATGAGGCACACTCACATACAGAAACCTTACTCTAGCATGTGTATGTGTCGCCAAGTCACAGGTCTGGTGCCTGGACACATCTGGTGGAGCATTACCACACTTGTCAACTACATGTATCAGAACTGTCTGTGGCCTAGGTCATCTGTGACACACACACACATGACAGTTTATATACATAGTGTGAGTGACTGTTCATGTATGTGTAATACTACAGAACAGTTCAAACACAGCAAAGTATGTCAATAATGGACATTCATCATAGTTGTACAACCACCTTGGAGGATATGCATGCAGAACTCTCAATGCATATGTGATACAGTGATGTACTTCACAATACCATTGTAAATGCAAATATCACATGACAAATGACATAGCACATATCTATATGTACACATTGTTACCCATTATACATATTGGGGTGTAATACCTATGTGTTACTGTTAGTATGTGTAGTAAATGTGGATAACTGACTCTGTTTAGCCTTAGAGGTGTACAGCATGGGTTGGATAACACGTATCTGTCCGTATGATACCTTTGTGTAGACTAACTGTGTCATGTGCAGAATGCATTCTAGGCCACAGTATGAATTCCCAGATGTGGACAGGAATATCCCTATTGTCTTTGCTTGTAACTAACATGGCTACATGTCAAACAGTAATGGTCCCAGCAATGTGTGGTGGTCAATACCAGTGTGAACTGGTATAGAATAGTGCATGTAGGATCCACATGCTACTGTGTGTCCTACATGTATGGGACTGTTGTGAAGATATCATAAAACAATTGGTAATGCAGACTGTTGAGGTCGTGTCAACTACCATAATGCAAAACTATGACAGATAGTAACAGTATCACTCACAGCACCGTGTAAAACCATAGCAATCACACATGTGTAGACAAGTACAACAATATGTGTAGTATAATGCATACTGGCCACCAATAGAAAGTATGACGTGTTAACAGTGTGAGATACAGGGCATGTCACCATTCCAATGTGTCCACTATACATGTAGATGCAGACAGTGCACCCTCACCATGTTCACATATAGATACATGTGAAACTGTACTACACACATCTCACACGTACTGCACACTGTGTAACACATGCTGCCAATACTACACACGTCAGTCAAATGGCACATGGATGGATAATACATCCTCAGAATTAACAGTGCTGTACACTATACTACATTGATGATCATAGCTGGAATTTATCATGCTTGCTTACATACACCTAGAAGGTAATCACACTTTGTGTTAACAACATTGTAACATTATTACAGTGCTATGAAGCCACCCTGTGCATCAGCACCATGTTAGTCCATACCTGCATCAATGTTACACATTACAAGAGGTGGCACAGGTGTCATCATATGCACAGGGTATGTAGTTTCATTTCCAGAGCCTGTCAGTGAACCAGCCAATCAACATGTATGCATTTGTGTGTGTGTGTGAGGGACAACAGGTTTTGCACGGCCCAATGTTGATGCAATGTGTGTGTGTGTTATGTGTTATCCCTAGCTGTTTGTTTTATGTGTGTCTCTGCATGTACACTGTTTCAGCATGTGTCAGCCATATACTGGAGGTTGTGGGACAGTCACAGACTGTACCTGCCAGGCTGTACAGATTGCCATTCCTGGCCATGGACACCCCTCCATGCATTCAACCATAGTCCAGACCTGCACCTGGCAATGTATACACATACATACATGGGATCTGTAACACAACCTGTGGATAAGCGGGTGTCAGTAATGTTAACCTGATTTGCATAGCATTGCCATGTAATACATAGGTATATGAGCCATAGTCATCCTCCAACGTAATAACCACTGCTGACTGCTGCTGAGATGTGCACATGACCGGTTAAAGGTGCTGTACTATCATTGTTTTCAATGTCCCTGGTAATACCCAGCACTACCACAGAGCCATAGCACATTCAGATACAACTAAGGTGAACATGTACAGACAATGCAGCACATTCAAAAGTGCTAATATCCACATACATATTACAAAGATATATATAGATCTACACACACACACACACACACACACACACACACACACACACACACACACACACACACACACACACACACAGACACACACTTGGAAGGGCAGGGAGTTGAACATACACCTACCTACTCTAACACACTACAGCATTACGCATTTACTGAATGCACTACCGAGATTACTGAACACAGCACTCCCAGAGGCGTACTTGTAGGTGGGTGACATCATCCGCAAAGGCAAAGACGCCGATAGGGAATGTATGTGTTGTGAGGCATCTAAAAGCATTACTGTGTCCCCAGGCAGCTGGAAACACACACACACACACACACACACACACACACACACACACACACACACACACACACACACACACACACACACACTTGGAAGGGCTGGGAGTTGAACATACACCTACCTACTCTAACACACTACAGCATTACACATTTACAGAATGCGCTACCGAGATTACTGAACACAGCACTCCCAGAGGCGTACTTGTAGGTGGGTGACATCATCCGCAAAGGCAAAGACGCTGATAGGGAATGTATGTGTTGTGAGGCATCTAAAAGTATTACTGTGTCCCCAGGCAGCTGGAAACACACACACACACACACACACACACACACACACACACACACACACACACACACTTGGAAGGGCCGGGAGTTGAACATACACCTACCTACTCTAACACACTACAGCATTACGCATTTACAGAACGCGCTACCGAGATTACTGAACACAGCACTCCCAGAGGCATACTTCTAGGTGGGTGACATCATCCGCAAAGGCAAAGACGCTGATAGGGAATGTATGTGTTGTGAGGCATCTAGCATTACTGTGTCCCCAGGCAGCTGGAAACACACACACACACACACACACACACACACACACACACACACACACACACACACACACACACACTTGGAAGGGCCGGGAGTTGAACATACACCTACCTAATCTAACACACTACAGCATTACGCATTTACAGAACGCGCTACCGAGATTACTGAACACAGCACTCCCAGAGGCATACTTCTAGGTGGGTGACATCATCCGCAAAGGCAAAGATGCCGATAGGTAATGTTTAGAGAGTGAGCGGTCTGAAAGCATATTACCGTCCCAAGGTAGACGTACACAAACACGCCAGTGCTGAGATCGGGCCAACTAAATATCTATGGAGCGCAACAACACTAAATAGATATGGGATGCGCCACAGAGAGTACACCCTTCGAGAGAGCAACAAGTGTGTTCAATGTAGGCATCCATCGCGACATTGCAATTGGACATTTGGTGCCTGGATGACCACCATGGCTATACAGGATGTCAAAGGCCATGCCCACACGCTTAGTATCGCACGTCTGTTTGGAATGTACTGTGTGTCCATCTACACAACAGCGTACTGGGCATGCTCACATACTTAGCTGTTGCAAAGGGCCATCTTGCATGCACACGGAGTCTAATCATGGAAGGGCGCAGTGTGGAATGTACTGTGTGTCCATCTACACAACGGCATACTGGGCATGCTCACACACTTAGCCGTTGCAAAGGGCCATCCTGCATGCACATGGAGTCTAATCATGGAAGGGCGCAGTGTGGAATGTACTGTGTGTCCATCTACACAACGGCGTACTGGGCATGCTCACACACTTAGCTGTTACAAAGGGCCATCCTGCATGCACACGGAGTCCAATCATGGAAAGACGCAGTGTGGAATGTACTGTGTGTCCATCTACACAACGGCGTACTGGGCATGCTCACACACTTAGCTGTTGCAAAGGGCCATCCTGCATGCACACGGAGTCTAATCACGGAAGGGTGCAGTGTGGAATGTACTGTGTATCCATCTACACAACGGCGTACTGGGCATGCTCACACACTTAGCTGTTGCAAAGGGCCATCTTGCATGCACACGGAGTCTAATCACGGAAGGGCGTAGAGTGGAATGTACTGTGTGTCCATCTACACAACGGCGTACTGGGCATGCTCACACACTTAGCTGTTGCAAAGGGCAATCTTGCATGCAGATGGAGTGTTCACACAGAAGGGCACAGTAAGGTATAACTGCCCTCATGCACAGGGCGGTCACACATGCAGTGACCTGTACACACACAGCTGCCATCACAGCTGTCCCAGGTGCAGGTCACACACGCACACACTGCGGTGTACACTGTAGCTGTCATGTCAGCACCATGTCGTTGGTGCAGCATTACACAGCCTTACGGTCCCACAACACCATGTGACACATGACCACTGGGCTGTACAGTGGTGTACACCAGCTGTGTAGAGTACACACGTACCAACAGGGATCCAACAGGTGTTATGCAATGCAATGATACCAGTATACATGAACAGGTCGGCTCAAGATATACCATGGCCCTTACACAGCTGTGACACCTGACTGTTGCTGTACACCAATGAACACACGTCTGGGTATGTCATACATGTGATTGTGTGGATGTGTGCATGGACTGCACACACAACACATACATACATGGCCTTTGATGTACCTCGTGCATAACACTGGCCTAATCAATGCTACACATGCAAATTGAAGGTGGCACATGTCTGTTGAATGCTCACACTACAGGGGGTAGCAGTGTTGACCGGGACACATACCCTTGTACTGGTCGCCTGTGACACCCATGATATCATACCGCAGTCCATGTGTTATGTATGTCAACACACATGTCCAACAGTAGCAATGCATACAAACATGGCAACAGGAGACACATGTGACATCTGTACTGTGCATGCAGCAAACATGCATGTGCAGTGGCCGATGTCCGTAACATAGTTGCACCTACCTACGACATGCAGATGCAATGCAGACCCAACATTGACATCTGTATACGGTGACATACAAACAGCACGTATGGAGGGATGTGTGTACATAACATGGTGAACCACCTGCCTAGATGTATGTGTGCAGGGGGTGGCTCACAGTTGTCACACACCATCCTATCATGCCATGTGCTAACTGTACGCTATGTCGCTGTTATGTGACGGTGCTGACATACTGCATACACAGCGGTCAGGTGTTAACAACTATATGTCATATGGCACCTGTAACACCTACAACCCCCCATGTGGATATAGCAGCACATTTGCCAGATATAGCGTTGGTACATATAATGCAATTAATACCGCTGCATGTCCATCAAACATGTCATCATATGGCAGGTTTATCATTCCCAGCACTGCCATGTGTGTCCGAATGTGTGACCAGGGATGCCACATATCGCTGGGAATATGTCCCAGTTGCTACACATCCCTGCACACCATTGTAGAGATCTGTACATACGTCAGTGTGGGAAGCATGACATTCGCCGGTGAGGTGCATCACACACATCGGCTATCCGTATACACATGTGTGGTCACCAGAGTGTGTGTGTGTCTGTTTGTATGTCTGGTGCTTGGTGTGAGTGTGTATGCTAATATACGGTGGGAAATTATCACTGGCCCCACGTGTTGACTAACCCGTAATGGTGATGCATTGCACAACCCTGTTGATGCCATAGGTCCCAGCCATACTGGCTACCTGTGCATGTCCCTTCTCTGTGACACGTCGTGTGGGTGCATAGTACTGTGAGGGTTGTGAGGGTGATGACCACACAGGCAAGGGTCCCCAGCTGCACACTATGGGGTGTGCGTTATAGTGGTGTACACCCCGTGAATGCGGCCATGTTCATGTACTGTTACAGGGTCCTACTGCTGCACAGTGTGGCCTCCAGCTACCAAGTGACACCTAACATCATCATTGGCCAGGCCGCTGTGTACAACCCCTGCACCATGTCACCATACCTGTAATGTGTCCTGCTATGTATGTCACGTCCCTGTCCAGTGTAGCCTGTGGCACCGACCACATACGTCAGGTGCAGTATATGTGTGGACATTTGTGTCATGTTTGTGTGCAACAGTCAGGATGAGGGTACGTGTAGCATGCTGATATTGCCAGACGTGCCTGTGTGTACTCCACAGTTACACATGGGGGACTGAAAACACTGCTACCTGTAGGCACATGCAAGTACACCATAGGAGGGAACCAGGGTATCACGACCAACATGGTGCTACAGATGTAACCGAGACACATACCGTGAACACATCACAATGCATGCTGCACTTGCACTACATGGTGTGACTGGTGCATGTCGACAGTACACAACCTATGTCACATACACAACTCAGTATTCACACACAACCACTGCAACATACACATCCCTCACTATGCATACACAGGTATTACATACACCTCTCACTATGCTGTTCACCCTGTGCATCAGTATATTTATGCATAACCCTGCACCGATGGTGTGGATGACAGGGATGCGGCACAGGCTTCATCATATGCACAGGGTGATATGTTCACCAGGGGCATAGGCTGCACCAATGGATAACATCATGTGTGTGTGTAAGGGCCGGTCAGTTGACTGGACATGTCTGTGCAGAATGCATGTGGATGTTGTGGAGCCCTACAGTTGTGTTTGCTGTGTGCGTGTATGTGTGTACACAGTTCTGCCATTTGTGATGCCTACACAGGGTATAATTGACAGCCCCAGATTGTACAGTGCAGGTTGTACAGCTCACTGTGTCCGTCCATGGCCACATGACCTGTGCCTGCCTGGGGTTGCACAGGCACTACCAGGTGGAGGTACAGAGTGGCTACTGTCCGACGACACATGTCCGCTGGAACCGTGTCCCCGCTGAGACCGTCCAGGACCACGTCCACGTGGCCTGCTGTGTCCTGGTGTTGACAGCGCAGCAGCAGCTGCACTGCTACTGCTACCAGCACTATGGGAGCGGGCATGTGAGGTGGCATGCCCACGTTGACCTACACTAGGAGGTGTTGCTGGCCTACGTCCATGTGTCCTACGCCTCACTCCTACCAGGTGTTCCAGCACAGACAGCTCCCGCTCGCGGATTGCCATGCCTCGGTCAAGGATTCCGACCATTTCACCTAGTCGCCTATCCAGAACATTAGCAATCTGCTGTTGAGCATTTGCCAATGCCTGGATGTTGTCATTTAGGGTATGGATAGCAGCCCTCTGCAGCCTCTGCCCTTCTCAGTTCTGCCGTTCAGCACGTGCCTGTGCCACCATTACAGTCTGGAACATGCGTCTGGTGATACCAGCTGCTGCGCTCTGTCCTGCAGGTGCATGTCTGCCAGAGGTCCTCCTACAAGCAGCACCGGCCACATGCCTGTGAGGCACATCTGCAGTCATTACACTGACACCATGGTGTGTAGACACACCTTCTGTAGCCACCACACGTTGCTGTTCCATGCCAACAGATGCTGACTGTCCTTCCTCTATGGCCACCGGTGATGCGGTATGTGTTGGCAGCAGAACTGTGTGCGGGGAAGAGGGGGACATAGCTGGGATGGTAACCATTGGCACAGCTTCAGCCCCTGACAACCCTGCCTGTACCTCATGCATATGTTCATCACCACTAGTATCTGTGGGGACACTAACATCAGATGGACCGCAGGAGGGTAACGCACCTACATCACCTGTGTATGCAAAGAAATACTGTAAAGTACAATAGACACAGACACACACACACAGACACACACACACAGACACACACACACAGACACACACACACACACACACACACACACACACACACACACACACACAGACACACACACACAGACATACCATGCATGTGATTTGTCAGATGGCATGCAGCATGCCTGCGATAGAGCAGAGGCCATGCAGCTCAGACATTAATAGTGTTAGTAAGCATACCTCCCTAGGGTGCACACTACAGCAAGCAGGTGTCATATCAGTAGCCATGCAGTTCACACAATCATGGTAGTATGCATGCATCCCCGTGATACACCATGTTGCCCAGAACAGGATAACAGTACACATGGCTGACGTGACCTTGACATGTAATTTGCTGACATGTGCATGAACATGCATACATGTTTGACACAATGGTGTCCTGACACATGTACAGCATCATAATGGGCTTCACATTGCAGTGTTGTGTGCATGCCCTACAGATAGAATGCATGTTTAGCAAATGTGCATGAGCATGGGAGGGTAGTGTGAGCCGTCTACATTGCTATACAGTGTGAAGTACAGACACTGTGCCATTGCATGGCAACATGAGGCATGTATGTTGCTGTAGAATGCATAATATGTACACATTGCATAGCCATAACTGCAACACAGTCATGATGTTCGACAGATCATATATGGTAGACTTCAGTGACACCTCCAGTAGCTGTGCACAGGCTTTTAGGTTGTCCACTGTACCACATCAACTGTATAATCGGTCAACTAAGGCTATAATTGGACCATGTGTGGACAATGTGCAACAGGGTGTATACACATCCCATGTACTCTGTGGCTACATGTCTCTGGCCATCCCCCATGGCCATGTGTGCACATGTGGTGGCCAATTGTGTGTGATGGGCATCTTCTCCACATGTCTGTGTGGTCCCATATGACATACACCCATACATGTCAGATATGTCACATTCCACAGGTCTTTGCAGACAACGGGTTGTATGTTTGGTATGTGGGGTATAGGTCATGTGATAGTGTGACAATATTGCAGACAGAACACTACATGTCTGGGACATGTCAGGTGGCACATCACAATGTGTGCACCCGATGCAGGGTCATATGACACAATGGTGACACTTGTGGGCTGCCCATATCACAGCTCACTGTGTGGTACTGTGTGCGTACCACACATGTTGTTCCAATGCATACTACATATGCCTCCATTGTAGAACACCTCCACCGTTGTATGCACAGCTGACCACACATGTCGCAATGACAAGTACTGTGGTTTCAAGTCTGTGTATCATTACGTTTGAATATATTGCACATGGGTGGCGTGTGTGAATGCATGGTGGTGCGACCTGCATATCGTGACTGGAACAAACATCAGGTGTGCAAGTGTTAACTGGACATATGGCAAATAGATCTACACTGTAACATGCCTGATACTGATGACAGTCTCACCTGCAACGGACCCATGTCTGTGCGGCACACCAGAGGTACCTGTATAGGGGTGACACACCAGTATGAACATTATCCATGACTTTATGACAGCCACAGGTTGCACTGTGCATGTGCACACATTCACCTGTGTAATAGCATACAGTATGCACATGTGTGCATACACAACGTAGCATACTGTAGTATGCAGCATGTGTGTCCACATACCTGGCATATGTTATTACTTTACATTATGTACTGTGACACATGCAACTACATGGGATATAATAGCCATATGTGCATTACTGACTTACCAGGCAACTCCAGGCTCATTGGTTGGGAGACACCCACCTCCACGATGGCAGCTAGTGTTTCTGGATGCTGTTCCCTGGGTGTCCCCAGACTGGCCAGTAGCTACTCGGTGTGTGTGAGTGGGGGCTGGGTTGGTGGCCCACCACCTGTTCCACCTTGTTCCCTGGTGATTGCAGTGGCACGCTGTTTTGCATGTCGTATCAGGTCCGTGCAGTGTCTGCGCACCTGCTGGTAGGTGCGGTTATGGCCACCCACATCGTTCACCCTCCTGCGTAGATCCTGCCACAGGTCATCCCGCTGCTGGGCATGCTGTGGCACATGGCTGAACAGCAAGTCATAGTTGTCATGGAGCTGTGGGATGAGGATATCATCCTCCTGGCGGGTGTATGCTGGGAGGCGTGTACGGGGCATTATCTGTAAAACATAATGATGGTGACAGGTCACAGTATCAGAGATGTACAGAGGTACCACTGCACATACATTTCTATGACATCTACTGCATCTGCACAGTTATCTTTGCAAAGCACCATGACACTGACACGACTGATGTGTTTGTGTCACACGTCACACCCATTATGCATTGGATATCATCACCATATATGTGTGTCACCTCATTACAGTGTTCATTCTCCATGTACATGCAGTCTTGCTGTGGGCATGTCTATTTGCCTGCACTTGTGTTCTTACCTATCTGCACATGCCTCGATGTGTCCACGGTACTACTGTTGACCTGGATGCTGTGTATATGTCACATATCAACACAGACACAGCCGGAATGGACTTGAGCAGTGACAATGCACATATATGCATGGACACCTGTACATGCATGTGTTTTGCCATATACATCTACACAGCACTGTACAACTGTTCAACATCCTGACACGGATCGCCTGTATTACACATGTGATAGACATGGGACAATGGATAGTCAGACGACATTCGCAGGGATGGTCATCAACCATAGCATGTGCGGGCATGGTTTCCACGCTGTTACAGATGGCCATTGTGCCACTGCAAGCTGCATCAGTGCCACATTACTGATCCAGTCAGTTGATAGTACATCTACCATGCGGCCATCACACCATGTATGACTGGGATGACATCTGCAGCTTTGATGGACAGGGTTGCATGGTATGGCGGGAGTATGTCACATATATGGCACAGGGATCTGTCCGGCCTGTGGCAATCCTAGTATTAGGACGGTGGCTGTCCATGACATATGTCATATAGATCAGGATATGGACATGTAGCATGTCCATCATCATGGTGTAGCAAATGTCCTTCTGCAAGGTAAATGGCATGCTGCATAGTGGAGGTGTGGATTGTGAAGGCTGTTATCACACATCCATGCATAGCCATTACCCCTTACAGGTGGTATGTGATCCAATATTGGTCACCACAGTGCTGTATATGCCTGGCCACTGATCTCCGTGCTCATGGATGGCACCCTGACATGACATGGGTACCTCAGATGACTACCTAAGGGGCCTGGAGACGTCACCATGTCGGGGGTGCACTGCACAGCACCATCCCTTACACAGTGTCCATAATGTTGACCACAGCATAGGTAGGAGTTTATGGGTACAGGGATGTTCACCTAGTGGTGACATTGCTGGTATCATCCATCAGACTGTGCACATATGTCACACACCTCACACACACAGCCCATTCTGTATGTTGTTCACAACACTGACACAGCTAAACGGATAGGTCATGGCCATTCACAGCCTTACATACACAGATGCCTAACATTTGTCTGTGTGGTATGGGCTACAATGAGGGTGGGGTACAACACATTAACCCTGTTCTACTGTATCTGGCACAGATGTGCTGTGCACATGTCACTCTTGCACCTTTTGTAGTTGTGGGTCTGTCAACAGGCCACTAGTGGAACACACCTGTGACATGCAAAGGTATTTGTAATCAAATATCCGTGCTATCTTGTACATCTGTACTGCTAACATCTACAGTGCTAATGGTTCATGGACATGCACACCATACTCAGCAGGGTTATAGTGCGGTGGCACCCTAAATGACTGTCATCACCACTTGTGGGTTGATATTATCCAACACCCTATCTGTATTGTATGGTCATGCTAGGCACTTGTTCAGAACATGTGAGCATGTCATGAGCTACTGATTACTATAGTGCCCATTCCACACCATTTCCCACAGGTACACTGGCTGTCCTACACTTCCCAGCTAGCTTAAGGTACGACAGCTGTTGTACACATGTAACGCACATATCCTGTGGGACATGGTTGTATATGCAGGCATGTCCAACTGTCATGTACCAGTGCTACTGCCAGTCTATATGAGGGATATGTCGTACATGTGGCAATAGAGCAATTGTCTCATGTACACATTCAATGCTCACTTCCCAACATACGGCACTACAGCCTGTGGGGGATGCACGTCTGCAGCCGTGCTGTGCCCATAGCTCTCAAGTGTACCTCATTACGGGAAACGTACCTCATTTGGGGTTCTAAAAGGTGCATGTTCCTCAAGGTTCCACATTGGAAGGGTCTGTCACACATTCATTGTTGTACATAGTTTACCTGCTAGCCATGGCTAGATAGATGAGAATCATATTAATTCATTGGAATATCTGTTTTATACGTAAGACCAGCCTATGTTAGCCATCATATGCCCTTCCTAGTTGACGCTGTTAGTAAGCCAGTTGTAAGTGTTCCACGTTTCACCCATTTGTCACACTGTATGAGGGCTAATGTTCCTCATTTTGGGGACAGGAGGCTGACAGCTATGGCTGGGGGTAATGCTGTCGCTAACCCTGACTGCACCTGACAGTCATTTGGGGATGTGTAACATTCGCAACACACCCCTCCAATCACATAGTCTTACATAATCTACACCACTGGCCACACCTACTTGGACAACCTGTGCAGTACGTCTCCATACTCACTGTAGGTACCAGAGGTAGCCCCCATCATGGAAGACAACATCACCAGCTTATAGCCTACAGACTCATGTGTGCCCACCACATACAGCCAATAGTGTGTTATAACATTCACAACACACCAGTCATAGCTGACTCTGTAGGGTGTCACACTGCAGTTCCACACAGCAGGCTACACAAGGCGTTAGTCGCTTACATCTTGCTGTCGGGTAACTGCTTCTGCAACATAACCTATGACCCATGCCACACCTCACCAGGTACGATATGTCTGTCATTCGCCATGTTAGTGTGACTGCCCTGTGATGCCACTTCACAGACTACATGTGCAGGGACATGTAATAGCTCACCAGCCTTATAGCCCTGAGGATGTGGGCCTAGCCCTGGGGAGCATTTTGCATTCGTCTGGACACAATACCACTGTACAATGACCGACTGTGTCACTTCAACAGTTGCCTATGCTCCTATTGTCATTCCACAGGCATGTGGTATCTGTCCGCTATGACTGTCCTGGTCAAACACAATGCTGTGGCACAGATGACTTGCACCTGTCGGCCCTGGGAGTACAGCTCACATGCAAGGCTCTTGCTGCTTCTATACTGCCTGTCCTGCACAGTTTCCAATAACTGTCACCGGCAGGGCGGTAACTGGCATGCGCGACATGGGGTCATGTGACACATTGCTTGCATCTTCCCCTGTGACGCACGCAGGCAAGGCACACCTTATAATGCACCACTCCAACATCTCTGCAGTGACTGGGACCTGCCTGTAGGCTCTGCAGACCACACCTGCAATGACAGGTTATAGACGGACCATACCTTTCAGGCACATACCTGGACCGGCACACCCACAGCTGAGGGTTTCCCATATCCCACTATGTTTTGCACACATCCTGGCAAGTTGCTTAGCACAATGCATCAGAGGTGCTCCACGTGCAACTAACTGTGTCCGGGACCGCTATACACATTGTAACACGCAACAGAGTCAACATCATACCCCACGGGTAACATACCTTCTATGGTGGTATAGTGGACAGTGGGCCTCAGCTACTACTGATGTGTGACTGACACTACCCCACACTTCACTGGGATAGCCACTCATGTACCGACACATCCATGAGTCATACCCTCCACTCTGCTGGATCAACACATACACACCACCTCCAAGACCTACATTACCCTTGGCATGTACACTACCACCATGTGACTGGTGTTACACACCTGGGGTTATCCCCTCATTGGTGGATTCCGAACATATGCTAATGTACCTTGTTAGCCACTTCCCGGAAACACACACATCACAGCATACGCAGTACATGTGTACTACTACACCTACTACAGATGTCTGCTGACAGCGGTTGTTAACATCATGACACCCGTGCAGATGGACAATGCACATACAAATGCTGACACATACCCCAGTGCACTTAATTAGCATGTACACAACTGCATGGATCATGCTATTCCACACAGAGTCATGATGGTACACACCAGATAACAGACACCACTGTGGTGGTCATGTTCCACAGACATATGATGTACAACAACAGGTGTAGGCTGTTGCACAGTGGTGTACATTCCCATGTGTGGGGTGGCTCACTGGTCAGCCGTGGTGGGGCCACAGGGTCCCTCATCACATACTCCAAGACCAGCTATGTAAACATGACTGCCACACATTCCGGGCTGTACCACCAGGCATTATGGTGGTATGTCAGTATTCGATGGCAACACCCACATCTGCTGTCACATACAACAGTCACTCAGGAACATTGCAGACCCAGGTATTGTTGGCAACATGCTGGAGGATGGATTCAATGCTGACAGTACACCCTCTCACTCACTACAGGGCCGCAATCCATACATGAACACTGTGGTGCCCCTGTGGTCACACCTACACAGTACTGACCTACACTGTATGTGTCCTGGGACACTGGCCCCATGTCACCTTCCAACGTCCCAGGCTGTGATGTCCACCAACCTCTGAATTACATGTCTCCCCACTAGGCCACCATATTCAGTAATAGCCTTGTTTCACACGTTGTAGACCCTGAATGGCACACAGCAGCATTTATCACACTACACAGGTGGCACCGCATTGCACGAGTGGGACTATAGTCCTACACACCTGACTGGACTGTTCTGCATGGCTATGGGGCACATCATCAAGGACGTCATTCTCAGAGACATTGTTGGTCTCCCGTCCTCTGCTGCCACCTGGATTGGGCTTGTTAAGGCCAGAGCATGGCCCCTACACATGGTGGACTCCTTTCATACAGTTACCAGGGCAGTTGCTGATGGTACGGGAGTCCACACATCCTACATTGTCCTCTCATTGCCTTTCAGCACCATTCCCCATTCTGGTATTGACAACATACACATCCACCTGCACATCGTACCCTGTGTCTCAGGATGTTATGCTGTGTGGCTCATGGACAGGACACACAGTGAGGCCAGCATACCATAGTACCTACTACATGTCAGGTACTTTGGCATACCACAGTCCTCAGTCATAGGGCCCCTCATGTTAAGTATATGCTTCCCTGCAGAACAGGCTGGCACAGGGGGACTTTCCCTGCCTAGCTTTAGAACCCCTACATACCAAGTGCCATGACTGCTCCACCAGCTGATACTGACTCCAACCATATGGGTGTCGCTGTGACAGATACATAATATGACTATCATGGCATCAAGCTGCATGACACAAGGTGCATGCACATCACCTTTGCATTACACCTTTCACCCACTGACTATCACATGGATGGTAGTCCCCTACATACATATTACATTGTACATGTTTGCAGTACACACATATGTCGCACCCACTCCTGTGGTTACCGTATTGACACTGTGGCGTGGATATCCTCCTATGTGGCCACACCTATCTGTACTGGGTGTGTAACTGGTACATAGGCACACATTGTACCTCTGAACTCAAGACATCTACACACATTCAAGGGTACCCCACCCCATTTAGGGTGTTCCTTACACAACAGCTACAGCTTTACATGCCACAACGTTAACACGCCATGATGTTTACTGAGCTCCGACAGTTTAAATATGCGGCTGCACTACGGACACCACATCTCTACACATTTGCATACTACATACTCAGGGGTGACCTCTGCTGATCAGACAGGGCCCATGTCCACAACAGTATTGATGGATATACTCCTCATACGCAACATAAGCAGAGGCCACTGTGAGCAACATGCTCATGGATATGTGCACACACGCAACAATGAGTGGGATGTGCTTCTGGGTTACATTCCCAAACCAGACACTCTCCATGCTGTGGAACATAAGTCCTCTGTACATCACGCAGGGACACTCAGTAGCACTGTTCATGTGATACCTCCCTTGGTGGTTGGGAGACACATGTAGGCCTGGGATCACTGCAGTGGCTGTACTGTGCAGTGGTGCAGGTGACACCTGGCTCTGCTCTTCACAGGACACTACCCTGGAGAGGTGCCACTAGTGTGAACACTGTAGTTGTACTTACACATGGACTTGACAGACTGCATAGTACCCCACTATACACCTGTGCAGCTATTACATGTCCTTTGTGCATGGTTACTTGGTAGCCCTTCCATTTAGATTAGCTATCATGCTATTACTATGTCCCATACCTACAGGCCATATGTATCCTGTTATTGTACATACCAATAGACGATACCTGTGGTAGGCATGATATGCCTGTTATGCTGTGTAGAATATCTGTCATATCTACCTATAATACTATACATTACACATATTTCACATAGTATCCCATAATGCAAAACATACTTGCTCAGCGGGACCACCTTACATATGTCATTAACGTTATTTGCCCATACACATGCGTGCTGTGACAGTATATCAACATATACTATCCCCTGCTATGGCACGTCCTTGTTGGACATACCCTACCACTGACGGCGGGTTGTATGGCATTGTTCTGTTTAATGGCCTCATGTAGCATCCCTTCTGGTGTCTGTGCTGTGTACCTTGTGTCCCACTGCTGGATGCACAGATTCTACAAGCGTTAGTATGCTCAGCAAGACATCACTACATAAATACCTTTCCCCACTTTATGCATTGCGGACACGTTTAATTAATGCAAACCAGGCTATACATACAGTAAAACTAATTAATACAGATCATGCTATACATAACTTTACATATCGGGCATTCTATATACCTTGTTGTCGTTACGGCGTTTCGTTTCTATCACTCTCACAGTTTTTCAAGTGTTTTTCGGTATGAGCATACGGTTTGAATGTCTGGCAAGTCATCCTTATATACGTCGATACCTGAAACATGTGGATTCTTCCCACCAATTGGTGTTCCTGAGTGACTAATTACTTGCATATCAGCTGTGCAGCTACTCCATTCGCCAATTACGCGGCGACAGTGGGGTATAATTGGATTCTCCACTTGGGCATTGCCTATTTGCCCTACCTTCGGGGAGACGGTCTGTATTGTGTTTTGTTATGAGTAACTGCAACTGCTATGCATGGAGACAAGTATAGTTTGGATTCATGTCCCCCGTGGATTGTGTGTGACAGGTAGAGTATTTGGTTCAACATGTGGGTATACCTGTCATCCCGACGTCTGATAACGGAGTATTGCAATCAATACCTGTAACATGGCTGTTTGTTCCATTATACAACGCCTGCAATTTTGCATGTCGCCTTTAATTGTGTCTCTCACACGGTATGTTGAGGGTTCTGCAGATGTAATTGACTGACTGAATGTTTGTGCTGCTATTACAGTTTGTATTGCTTTAGTTTGTAGTGTGGGGGATGTCGGTGGTTGTACGTAACATATACGGTTTGTGGGCCTTGCATTTCTACATAATCCGTATATGTGTGTAGGCTCCGTCTCTGATTAGAGAGCTAACAGTTAGTAGACTTATGTTACGGGATTGTACGGTGGGCCATTGTTAATTGGTTTCTATATCGTCTGCAGGTGAGCTTGCTACTTGTATACCTCCGTAATTGCAGCGATATATCAGGGGATATGTGTAGGTGACAGCTATCCCTTGTATTTCTGTCCCAGATATTTGCAGTCATTGTGGTTGTGTTGTTAAAAGAGCCTGTTTGCCATGGGTTGCCACCTTATCATATGGTCATTGTTGGACACTTGCGGGACACAAAGCGGTGTTTACAGGCCAACACATAGCCACGGTCAGTACACAAGTAGCACATACTTTTATCCTCACTACATACCTATTGTTGTGTGACTTTGGATACCTATCATATTGCATGTAACATTTAAGTTTCTTACATACAGGCATAACTATTAAATACGACTGTTACATTATATATGGGACATATTTATGACCTACCATCTCGGACATTTGCCCTTTGTACTGTTTTATGTCAGGACACACCTGCCCAGGGTGGGGATGTCCCTCCTACTGTGGTACAGGTAGTAACCGTATGACTACGGCTAGCTATACCCACACCTACCATACTGGTCTGCCTCTAACTTGGAACCAACATACACATGCTGCGGACACACACACACACAGTACAGTCACACAGAAACGCACATGGCACCCTCAACGCACACTTACACAGACTACGGCACTCACAGACACAGTTGAACACAGTACCTACGTGGACCGCGACACCGTCAGTGGTGACTAACCGTCCCTTCATATCATCATACTATTACTCGCAGATGTACTGTTCCGGTACTGTGTTCTATCGGTCTTTCAGCCTCGTGGTTACGCATGTCGGTATGTTACACATGCCATGGTTGGTGGTATCCTATTTATTTGTACCTCCAAGATGTTATGCATGTCGTTAAACTATCTATCATATTTGCAGATATCACTGAATCCATCTATATCACCATATATCCCTCTATTGCCCTTTCTATCTGTATTATATATATACATATGTGTACATATATATATATATATATATATATATATATCTATATATATATATATATATCTATATATGGCGGGGAACATGACAGGCACACAGCACCACCATATGCTGTAAGACTCATGTACTGTTCAGGTGTTGGCATTCCGTGTTCCACTGACTGTTGTGTTTACAATGTTTGAGGCTGCCTATGTAGGAGTCACACATTGGGCCACCTATACATTACAATTTACAGGTGGTCATGTTTGTGTGCCATCCATTTTACTGTATGTGCAGGTGGAGAGGTGTCAGTCCGTAGGGGCCTACACGGTCAGAGTATGTGCTATACGTTCCCTCTTTGCCAAGGCGTAGGCATATTGGGAACGCCTCCATCTGCCTACTGGGGCTGGCACAGTGTGTTCATGGTCTGAATCCCTCTGTCCCTGTACTGGCCTTGGCAATTGCGGTGGGCTATGTGGGCCTTCACCATTTTGTCCCTGCTGCAGCTGCTTCCGCAGGATCATATTATGTAGCATGGCACATACTATGACAATGTGGGCACACATGCCTGGGGAGTACTGCAAGGCTCCACCAGATGTATCCAAGCACCGGAACTGTGATTTCAGCATCCCGAACACACGCTCTATGATGATTCTGGTTTGTGCGTGTGCCTCATTATGGCGTTCTTGCATGGGTGTGTGTGCATTTCTGATGGGAGTCATCATCCACGGCTCCAGTGCATAGCCAGCATCCCCCACGAGATGGCCATGTGTGATGTCCCCCCTGACAAATACCTGATACATCTGTGAATCATGCCAGATATGGGAGTCATGGTAGCTTCCAGGGCTGCCAGCACACACATCCATGATAATGTCCTGGGCATTGCACACGACCTGGCAGTTGATGGAGTGGAATCCCTTGCGGTTTATGTAGCGCATACCCTGCTCACTGGGTGGTGACTTGATTTGTATGTGCGTGCAGTCTATCGCACCCAGTACCTCCGGGTATTGTGCCACACGGTGGAAGTGACGCATATTGCTGGCCAACTCCTCCTGAGTTCTGGGGAAGTATATCTGCTCATTGGCATGTGGTAACATGGCATCCAGGAACTGGTGTAGTACCCTGGATGCTGATGCCTGTGAGATACCCATTATATCTCCAGTTGGCCTTTGAAAGGTACCTGTGGCCAGTATTCGCAGGCTTACACATACCTTTGTGTCCACTGGTATGGGTTCCCCTCTGTTGTTTCTGGTTCTCAGGCGTGGCCGGCACAGCTCCACTATTTGCTGTAAGATGTCCCTGTTCACCCTGTAACACTCTACTATCTCCAGGTCATGTAGCCTCTGGTAGGTTACCCTTGGTCTGAACACTCTCCTTCTCCTCCGAGGCCTGCGGTGGTTGTCGGCATCATCCTCCACAACACCGTCAGTCTCTAACACATGCTGATGAATCACAGCTATGGCAGCTCCCAACATGTACATTTTAAAAGTTCCCCGTGTGTTTACACCTATGGTGCGGTGTTTGGGAATACACAGGTGTGTGTTGGGTGCTTACACACTTTATACTATTGTGCTGTGAACACCGATGATGTCATAGGGTGTGTATGTACATTTGTAGCTACAGGTTATGTTATGTGTTTTACTGCCGGAACTACTATTGTGGTGCCTTTGGTGTTGAATTACATTTGCCTGCCGTGGATTACCTCTTGACCTTCCCTTTACATTTCTGCGCGTTGCACCTACCATTTTCTGGCATGCATCCTGCAGCCTTCTTTCATTTGTACTTTCCTGGACCTGGCGTATCTTGCGTTATGTGTGCTACTGCCGGTCTGCTGCCAGTTTGCTTGCTCTGCTGTGTCAGGTCTCCTATCTTTGCAATCCAATACCTCCCCTCCTTTCTTTGCATTCACATGCCTCCCCTATCCTGTTTTACAGGTTTCTGCAAGCGGACTTGTCAGCTGCCGTCGATTGGCCTTCGTGGGTTGATTGGTGTTGATTGCTCATTAGTACTCTAATTACCCTACTTCCGCATTTCCTTTTCTTCCCCTGACCTTCCTGTTTCTGCTATTGTTTGCAGCACGTACGTCCGATAACTGGGTTTCGGGCACATTTTCATCCTTGTACACATGCGCTTTTGGCCACCATGTGTGCTCTCAGCTAAACGATTCCTCCCCACCCCTATCCTGCAGCTTTGCTTAGCAACGGACAGGCCAGATTTGCAATGCTTCAATGTGCTTAGTGCTACAGTGGCACACCCATCTGCTGATGTCATGTATCTCCTCTGAGCCACTCCTCGGTGTTATACCGCTGCGCCGTATGGTATAACCTTCCTCCGGCGGGACATTTGCGATTCAGTATTATCTGCCTCATTTGCATGGCATTGACTACTAATTCATAGTTACCGTGCTGAACACTATCGCAAGCCCTTAGCAACCCTTGCACCTTGGTTGTGGTGTTCCATGCCTACCATTGTGTGTTATGCTGTGAACCTGATTTCTATTATGTTGCGATTTTATGACATTTTTATATTATTTCTTTATGTTACAGCTTCTGCACACATGCCCTGCGGTTCTGCTGTGCGTTACTGTGGACATGACATTAAATGTTGTTATTTACGTGTTGTGCATCTTTTCTTATGCCATTGGCTGTGTATTTCGCCACTGGCATATGTTCACGTTGTGATACCTGGGTCTGGCCCTCTTCCATAGCTCCGATGTTCTGTTTGGGAAAATGTAAACCGTGTTTTTTGGTTTACATTTCCGTGGGCTTACGCTACGCCTGCACCACTTCATGAATCGCTATATGCCTTCATTTGCATGGTGTAACACTGCACATGGGGTGATTTGCATACCTATGCCGGGGGCTGCGCAGATCTGGCGTATGCCGGTAGTGCACGTGGAATTGGATCATACCTGAATCGCTCGGCGGCCATATTTGGCGTTATAATGCCTACGCTATGCGTGCGCCTGGCGCAAGCTTAATGAATCCCGGGGTAAGTTTGAAACATAGGCATATGAACTAATTTGCATGAAAAATATATATAAAAAGCTGCAGCAATTAAAACAGAACAATTAAATAAATAGCCCAGTCTCTAACAGCAGTAATGTCCACCTCGGCATGTATTATTGTGTAAATAATGGCCTTCCAGGAGTATAGAGGACACCCTTGGGCATGAGTTATTTACACAATAACACACACCCTGATGGTCATTATTGCTTGCATATGAGAAAACCAGTGAACTAGGACTGGTGGATGTTTAGAAATTCACTCATTTTATAAGAAACCACAGTGCTCTTTCTTCTAAGATGCAGGACATAGCAGCCAGAATAGTTATGCAGCAGGCAAAAAAGAGAGATGATCTAGATCTAACTGTGATTTAAATATACATGGAGTACTGTTGTGTATTGCATTTAGGTTACATGTGAAGTTTCATGGCACTTACTGTGACTGAGATAAAAGGAAGTATCATGGTGGATCATTTCTTCATTACCCATTAAGTAAAACAAAAAAGTAAGACAATTACATCTACCCCTGCTGGCCTGTTACATTGCAAATAAACGGGATAAAAATATCTGTTAATGACCAAATGAAGATTATAATGATGAAACAAGAAAGATAACATTAGCTAACAACTTCCTGGGGTGACCTGAAGAAGGCATGATTAGCCTTTTCAAACTCCAAATTAGATCACACAAAACTGAGTGGTAGAGCCGTACTGGACAGCTTCACATCATAATTGACCAATGGATGGAGAAGTGAGGCAGGTAGGCAAATAAAGTGAAGTGAAAGAAAGAACGAAAGAAGGTGAAATACTGTAGTAATTCACAGTGGTTCTGGTCACAATGAATAAGATGCTCCTAGAAAAGGACACTTAAAGCAAACAGGGTTGCCAGCAATGTCTTGGCTAAGCATTAAATAACATGGTGATTTTAAAAAATCACTTTTAAGGTAATGGACACATTTCAGCCAGACACCAGTCTACATAAGTTCTGAGGCAGTGTTCAGACCAAAAGTCCTTCTAAGACCAATGATATCATAAGATAGTGTACAAATTTAACTTCCCCTACCCAATTATCAATTCTTTTTAAATATTTTTCTAATGTTTTAGACTGTCAAATTGTAATCAAGACATGACTCCACAAGGTAGACATCTGATTTGATATAAAGGAATATCTTAACTTTGCTTTGCATAATTGTGTCTGAAATTTCGTACTGTTATGTCTTAATGCCTTATTTTTTTAAACCTCCATATTAAAATTTGCAGTACATCATCATAAAAAGTTCTTGCAAGATAAAAATAATTGATGTTATGTTGCCTCATTCACCTTCTTTCTTACTGGATGGGTTCGGAGTCGATAGTCGGCTCCAACTCAGCCAATATACTAGCTTGAAGTCTCTGACTTGGCTTGTGGCTCAGTACTTATCCCACAATGTATTTGAATAACCCCCAGATTTTGTTTGCTGCTTGACGAGTTCGGATGCTCTCTTCTTGGCCCTCGCTAAGTGTTTTTTGATAACATTTCTAATAGCTGTTTTGACAAATTTTTCTTCTTATTAGAGTTATTGTAGTTCTTGGATTAGACAGTTTAACCTTTTAGAAGGTTTTTGGCATATTCCTTTCTCACCTGTTTGTGTGTTGTTTATTGGCTGTCATTTTCATCCCTAGGCCTATCCTATCCCTGCCAGTCTTATGGCTTTTATGTATTAACTTTAACTCATTTAAGTTAGAGAGTTAGAGGTAACCCGTTTTTATTAAAGGGTTTGTGTTGTCTGTCCACGTCAGCTCGGCTAGGTCTGTTTAAGTTAGAGGGCCTAGCACCCGTTTGGCTTAGAGGTTAGTTTATTGTAGTTTTCTGCATTTTCAGCATGTCTAAAGACTCTAGAGATAAAGAACCCAAAGTCTCTGGGTTCAAGAAATGCCAGCAATGCTCCTAAACAAATGTCTATTACAGATGGGCATAGTGTGTGTGTGTGTGTGTGTGTGTGTGTGTGTGTGTGTGTGTGTGTGTGTGTGTGTGTGTTTACTGCTTAGGTGCCATTCACTTGCAGGAATCATGCAGTTTTTGTCACTCCTTCAGCTCTCGAGTGTTACATGAGAGGAAAACAAATAGATTTTACGAGGTCTAATAAAGCCTTCTTTAATGAGGATTTACAATCTTCAACAACAACTAGTGACAAGTCCAAGAGACCTTCCTCTTCATTTTCTTCCTCGGCTCATTCAGAGCCTCCAAAGAAATTACCTAAGTTGACTGAGAACTCTGTCTCCTCGGCTCCACTGCCTTTGGAACCGAGGGAGACAATCGGTGCAGACAAATCTAGCTCTTCTGTTCCAAAGATGTCAGAACCGATAGAGACTACTTCTCGGAACCAATACGTGGAATTAGAACAGGTATCTCTGACTTTGAGATCCTCTATTCTTCAAAGGTCTCAATCCCCCACTCTTTCATCCAGGTCCTCTAGGAGCTTATCAGATGACAATGTGGCAGGATGGTGCACAGGCTTTTGAAGTCGCCAGCACCGGCAAAATTGCTCTTGGCTCAGGCCCCACTGGTCTCAAAGTCACCCAAAATGAAAACATCCACTATTCCTTCTGAGCCAAGCTGGATCTTCAGAGCCAGAATTCCAGATACCTCCTGACCCTTTGGTCCCAAGATCCTTTTGGGATTCTTCGGAATCATTGCCTGCACTGACACCTTCAGTGCCGTCCATGGTGTCTATGTGCTGTAGTTCTCTGGTCGGCTTTGGTAGAGAGTCTTGGACCCGAGTCTCTTTGGTTCTGAGTCTGCCTGTCTGCATGTCGGCTCATGTGAGCTTGGCTCCTACATCGGCCTCAGAGCCGATCTCCTTGGTGCTGGGGATTTCCTCTGTTTCCTCAGAATGGGCGTGTCCTCGGAGCCGGGGAGATCGGCCTTCAAGGTGATGAGGAGTGTGCTGTCCCCTCCTGCAGCTCTACTCAGGGATAATGGATACTGGCATTCTTCCCCCTCAGACACTGGCATCTGCTTTGGAACCATCCAGTCCAGAAAGCAGCAGAGATTCAGGGCCTCAGGAATCCCTAATGGCGAGCCCCATTCTTTTGAGACCTCCCCAGACTACCCGTCTGAGGAGGCAGCTCGGAAGAGGACATGCAAGAGGAAGCATGTAGACTCCCCTGATGAGTCCATCACTTCTGACACTGTCCTCGAGGAAGCAGAAGGGACCCCATGGTCACTCTCTGAAGATATCTCTTTCTCAGATATCTGTAGAAAATAAAAAAGCACTGGATAAACTCAGATTCTTTTATTATAAATTGCAAGTTAAAACCTCTCTTCAGAGATAAAACTTTCACCATAAGGCTTCTTCAGGTGAATACATTTTAGCAATAGGAATCAGCTGTTAAATAATCATTAAAGTCACATGGCATACTTTCAAACAGATTGATGTAATTCCCTTAAATATGATTTTAAAGTAAAACGATCATTTAGTCCCTGTGGTAAGTGGGACTTCATCCATAAAATCTATTTCATTTCCTCACTTTCTGTAAACATTTTTATATCCCCACTCTAAGTGGTATATAAATTACTTTCAATATCAAAAATTTAAACACATGTTGTTCACCTCTATCCAAAATATGTTTACTTAGTGCATTTGTCAGCAATTTGCATTTTATATCGCTAAGATGACCAGCTATATGCTCTTTAAACCTTCTATTGGTCATTCCTACATAATAGCTTTCACATAGTTCACATTTAGCATAAGGCTTCTTCAGACATTCACAAAGAGCATATAGCCGGTCAAGCTATTATGTAGGAATGACCAATAGAAGGTCTGTTTGCTCAATGGTCTCTTCAAGATCTTCCTATGTCCCATCAGATAATGATAATGAATTCATGCAAGAGAGATCTCCGATGGTGGCTTCAGTCTGATCATGTTAAACCTTGGAAGACCCTTTGTTCCACAGCAACCTGTCACTTCGGTGACCACAGACGCTTCCCAGATAGGGTGAGGGGGGCATTACCTGGGAACCACAGTCCAATGCACATGGAAAGAACACGAGGCTCAGTTGCACATCAATGTTCTAGAGATGAGAACAGTGCTTTTGGCATTGCAAGCACTTCAGGACTCCCTCCCACTAGGAACGATTGCAATCCAGTCAGACAACATGTCCGTAGTCTGGTACATAAACAAGCAAGGAGGAACCAAATCATACCCCCTTTGTCAAGAGGCACTATGACTATGGCAATGGGCAATCTCTTCCCAATGTTTTCTGGTAGCAATGCACATCCCGGGGAAATCCAACGTGATAGCTGACAAGCTCAGCAGGGCGATTCTAATGCCTCATGAGTAGTCTCTGCAACGGAGCATAGCGGACAAGATTTTCCAGACTTGGGGCCAGCCTTGTTGCAACCTACTTGCAACCCCCCCGAACACCAAATGCAGCAGCTACTTTGCCCTAATCCCCCCAGTGGGGGAGACACCGATAGATGCACTCGTTCACGATTCACCCTCAGGACTACTGTATGCCTTCCCTCCCTTTCCACTAATTCCCGGGTCTATATTATATCCTCGAATGCTTAAAAAAGAGAACATTGATCGAACTTATTTTCGCGAAACTGCAAAATATCGAAGCAGCAGAAACTCGATTTTTTTTCCTAGGGAAAGAATTTGGTTGTCCGTTTCTGTTGCTTCGGTATTTTCAGTGTTATGGTGGAAAGTTACAGGTCGGATTCAGGTAAGTGTGCGATTGTATGGATGTGAGTGTTAGGGTGAGTTAGGGTTAGGGCTCGGGTTAGGTGTGTGTGCGATTGAGTGGACATGAGGGTTAGGGCGGATTTAAGTGAGTTAGGGTTAGGGAGCGGGTGAGGTGAGTGTGCGATAGTGATGGACCTTAGGGTTAGGGTTTGGGTTAAGGTAAGTGGGTAGTTAGTGGTGTGTGCATAGTTTAGTGTAGGGTTAGGTATCAGATTTTAGGTGTATGTGTGTGGATTTCTGTTTGTTTGGTGTGCTAGTGTTGTGTGTATGTGTTTTGGATCAGCGATTTTTTTTCCCTGGGGAAAAAAATCGCTGATCTGACAGTTCGAGATTGTAAGCTTTCGCTTAAATTAGGTCGATCAATCAGCGTTCGCTTTTTTAAGCTTTTCGATGATATAATATAGACCCTAATTCCCAAAGTCATTCAGAAAGCCAAGGTCTTGGGAAGCAGGCTAATTCTCATTGCTCCATATTGGCCTCGTCAGATTTGATTCCCCTTCATCTGGCCTCACCTTCAAAAGAAGCCATGGACTCTGGACCTAGTTCCAGACCTTCTGACTCATATGTCGGGTGCGCTTCATCCTTCTCTCCAGACCCTCAATTTGACAGCTTGGCTGCTCCATTTCCAAACATAGTCAGGCTTCAAGATTTTACTCCAGTAGTTAAACACATTCTGGTCTCTTCTCATAAGGATTCCCCCAGGAAATTGTATGTCACCAAATGGAAGAGATTCTCCTACTGGGCAAGAGCAAGAGACATAGATCCCTTCTATGCCTCTATGAGTGCAATTTTAGAATTTCTAGTGGAACTTTTTCAGCAAGGCTCTGCTGCAGCTACAATCAAAGTTCAGTTAGCTGCAATTTCCAATTACCACATCAGAAAATACACTCCCAATCTCTTGTCACACAGGCTGTGTAAAGCATTTTTAAGAGGAACTTGCTTGTTGAGGCTTTCCATTAAAAAACCTCTGTCACCTTGACACCTACATTTCATTCTCACTTATTTGACTTTACCCCCTTTTGAGCCTGCTTCTTCATGCAATCTAAAGTTTCTCTCCTGGAAGACTATCTTATTAGTGGTCATGACATCTGCACTTAGAGTCTCAGAGTTGCAAGCCCCATCAATTAAGCCACCATATCTAATCTTTCATAAGGATAGGGTATCCTTGAAGACTAATCCATCTTTCATGCCTAAAGTCTGCTCTCAATCCAATCTGAACCAATCTATTGAAGTTTTCTTCCCTAATCATTCCAAGGTAGAATACAAACAATCAGTTGGATGTACATAGGCAACTGAGACTTTATTTACATAGAACCAAAGATTTCAGGAAAACAGATCAACTATCTGTTTCTTTTTCTCAACCAAAGCGAGGCAAACCATTATAAAAAGTCACACTCTCAAACTGGCTTATCAGTTGTATTACCTATATATACAATTCAAACAATAGAAGTCTACCTTTCAAAATCAAAGGCCATTCAACTAGAGCTGTAGCAACTTCATCTGCTTACTACGCTAGACTATCTATGGACAGCATTTGTGCAGTGGCTACATGGGCCAGGTCCCATACTTTTATTACTCATTACAAGGTAGATTTGGCATCCAGGGACAGAACTTCTTTTGGGTCCACAGTGCTCAAAGGTGTACTCCCATGAGCCACCCGGGAAAATAGTGCTAGGGACACTGTCCCATCTAGTAAGAAAGAAGGCAAGAGGGACAACATAACATAAAGAAGTTATGTACTTACCATAACATTCCATGTTTGTTGTCCTCTCTTGCCCTTCTTTCTTATATCCCTCCCTCCTTACCCCAGCCAAGGCTCCTAGAGGACTTAGATGAGAGTTTTTTCCACTGAGAAAGTTCCTCTGAAATTGCTTATTTTTCCATATATATATAAATATATATATTTTTATATATATATATATATATATATATATATATATATATATTTTTTTTTTTTCATGTTTCACAGATAGGAATATACATTCCGTTTATGACAAGCAGCAAACAAAATCTGGGGGTTACTCCAATGCATTGTGGGATAGGTACTGAGCCATGAGCCAAGTCAGAGACTTCGAGCTAGTATATTGGCCAAGTCGCAGCCAACTATTGGCTTCAATCTCATCCAGTAAGAAAGAAGGGCGAGAGAGGATAACAAACATGGAACATTACGTTAAGTACATAACTTCTTTTTCTCTTAATATACATATTGTGATGACCCACCACTGCCAACCAGTAATCAAGGAGCCTCAAGCCTCACCACTGGCAACAGTGGGAGACATTCACTGGGAGGATAACAGGTACACACACAGTATTTCCAGATGCAGCTTTCTGTATCAAGTGCAATCTTCTTTAAGAGCATACAGAGACCACAGTCAGTCTGAGGCTGGTTTCTCCCTCTTCTTCCAGATCCCCAGTAAGAATCCCCACAGGCACCCCCCTTTGGCCTAGGCTATAAGGTAGTTTCCACTGCCACCAGTCACTCCCTATCACCTACTTTAGGGCCCTTAATAAAGGGTTCCAATTTTGCTGTGTAATATTAATACTAATACAAATGGTAGTTTGACCAAGAGCAAGGCTATTAGGGCTGGCCCACAAAATGTCACCAAATAAATATGCAAGTACTCTCAAAACTTAAATATCTCTACAGTGATAAACCACAATGAAAGGTTTAATTATATTTAATAATAAATAATAAAAGAACAAGGCAATGTTAACTATATAGTTACAGTGACATCAGAGTTCAAAACCACAGGAAATATTTAAAGTAACATTGCAGTACAGGCTCACACAAATAAAGGAAAGCATCTAAACTAAGCTTTGCTATATTTCTAACTGTATCTAACAGAATTATACTTTCTCTAGAAAGTACAGTTGTGTACACTCACCATAAATGTAGATGTTCAAGTGTGTTCACTGCTGCAGTCATAGCAATTAGGTTATCCATGCTGTGGTAGCCCTCAGTCAGTTTGAATACCAGAGTCAAGGTTTGTGGGACGACTGCTGTTGCTTGCTGTCAGACATCAAGTCGTCCGTGCTATAAAGGAGAGCAGGCGACAACATTACCTCAGTTTTTCTTGCCTTAACCAACCAAAGATGTCCAACATAATAATTATTAGTAGTCCTGGGGTCAGAGACCCCCACAGAAATATGTGTCTGTCTGAGGAAAGCAGATATCAGGGGGCAGGAGGGAGGACAAGCAGGACTGCAGCAGTGAACACACTCAAACAGCTACATTTATGGTGAGTGTACACAACTGTACTATATTCTTTGTGTTTCACTGCTGCAGTCATGACAATTGGGAAGATTCCCAAAACTGAGTTGAAGGTTGGAAGGTTAATAGAAACTTAGGATTTGGTGAGCATGCCCTGCAGAATTGCAGAGGCAAACCCAGCCCTAGCTTTTGAGAATAGGTTCAGATAGTAATGTTTGGTGAAAGCGTGGATGGAAGTCCATGTGGCAGCTTCCAGGATGTCCTTGGTGGGGACCCCTCTAAGGAATGCTGTGGAAGTAGAGGTAGCCTGGTGGAATGGGTTCTGATAGTCCTATTGGGTGGTTTTCCATGCAAGGAGTAGCAAAACTGGATGCAGTGTGCTATCCATTTGGAAATGGTCTGTTTGGATATTGGCTTCCGCCGTGACCCTGTTTTAAAGCTGACTAGGAGTTGGTCAGTTTTCCTGAATGATTTTGTACGATACAGATAAAAGCTTAGCTTTTTGTGCACATCCAATGAATTCAGTATCCTTTCCCCCCTGTTCTGAGGGTTTGGGAAGAAGGTGGGGAGGTGGATCGCCTGGTTGAAGGTAACATCTGAAACCACCTTTGGCATGAAGGAGGGATTGGTTCTCAGGGAGACCCTGTCTGCATGTAAGATGATAAATGGCTCAATGGCCATTATGGCTTGAAGCTCTGACACTCTCCTGGCTGAAGCAATACCCAGGGGAAAGGTAGTCTTCCAAGAGAGGTACTTTAATTCTCAGGATGCTGCAGGCTCGAAGGGAGGCAGAGTAAGCTTTTCTAAAACATAGTTCAGGTTCCAGTCTGGGGTGGCCTGTCTTCTGGGAGGCCTGATATTAGAAGCTCCTCTAAGGAATTGTATGATTAGAGGGTGGGAGAACAGTGGCTGTTCTATATTAAAGTGTGCCGAGATGGCAGATGCATGGATCTTTATGGAGGAGAAGGACAGACCATTATTAAGAAGCTCAGCCAGATAATCAAGAATAAGAGGGATGGAGAGCAAGTGTGTGCCTGCCCCCTTGGAGTGGCTTCAGAAGCAGAATCTTTTCCATTTACCAACATAAGATTTTCTGGTGCTGGGCCTTCTGGCATCTGTGATGATGTCAAGGACTTGTTTGCTTAGCATAGATTCCTTGCTTGTTCTGGTAGAATAAGTCATGCTGAGAGCTTGAGTGTCTGTAGGTTTGGGTGCAGCATTTCACCCCCCCCCCTCTAGGATAGCAGGTGAGGCATCAGAGGTAACTGTCAGGGGGGCCGATAACATAGGCTGCTCAGAAGTGGGTACCAGTGCTGTCTGGGCCAATCTGGGGCAATGAGTATTGTTCTTGGTCTTTCCTCATTTATCTTGATTAGTACTCTTGGGATGAGAGTTAGTGGAGGGAATGCATACAAGATGAGGGTATTTCAAGGGAAGGTCAGGGCATCGACCTTCCAGGCTATGCAATGGTACTCCCTGGTGCAGAATTTCTGTACCTGGTGATTTAAATGAGAGGCAAATAGGTCCACTTGGGGGATACCCCATGTGTGAGTAACTTGCAGGAAAATTTCCCTGTGGATTTGCCATTCGTGTGGGTCCAGCAGGTTTCTGCTTAGGTAGTCTGCCATGGTGTTGTTGATGCCTGGTATCTATTGGGCTATGAGATGTAGTCCCATGGATGAGGCTGTTAGCCACAGGTTCATGGCTAGTCTGCACAGGGGGTAAGATTGGCTCCCTCCCTGCTTGTTGATGTACCACATGACTGTGATGTTGTCTGTTTTTATGAGAAGAAACTTGGGTTGAGGTAGGGTTTGAAGGATGCCAGAGCATTTTGCACTGCTATCATTTCATTTTGGTTGATGTGCAAGGGTAGTATTTGTGCATCCCAGAGAGCTTGGGCGCATCTGCCTTCTAGGAGGCACCCCAGGCTATGTCTGAGGCATCTCTTGTTATGGTTTGGCCTGATGGGCGGAAGGTGAATGGAAGTCCCTTGTTCTGAGCATAGGCCTGGCCACACCAGAAGAACTCAGACCTTATGCAAGGGATCACAGGCAAGAAGGTGTCCAGAGGTTGTAAGTGCTGATACCATAGGTTGTTTAGGTACCACTGTATTTTCCTTATGTGTAACCTGGCCAGAGATACCAGGAGGATGCATGAGGCCATGTACCCTAGAACTTGTAGGAACTTTCTGGCAGAAAGATGGGTTTGGGAGGCCAGAGTAGTGAAGTATTTTGGTAGGAACCTTTACTTTTCTGGGGACAGGAAGGCCATTTGCTGTTCTGTGTCCAGTAAGGCCCCCAGAAATATGATTTTTCTGGAAGGTGTCTGCATTGATTTCTTTTCACGGATAGTGAATACTAGAGAGGTGAGTATGCTTTTCACAAAGGAGAGGTGCTGCAGGAGCTGTTTCTTGCAGTCTGCCTGGATGAGGCAGTCATCCAGGTAAGAGTAAAGCTGTACATTGTTTTGCCTGCAAAAGGTAATGGCAGGAGCTAGACATTTGGTGAATACCCTGGGAGCAGTAGATAAGCCAAAGGGCAATGAGGAGAACTGAAAGTGTTGTTTTCCTGAAGTGAAGGAATTTTCTGCATGATTCGCTTATTGGGATGTGCAGGTAAGCATCCTTTAGGTCTAAGGTGGCCATCCAAGCTTTGTTTGGCAGCATTGGTAGAAGCTGTTGTAAGGTAAGCATTTTGAATTTTTGAATTACCAGGAAGGTACTGAGAAAGGATAGGTCCAGGATAGGGCGCCAAGTCCCCTCTTTCCAGGGAACAAGAAACAGTCTGGAATAAAACCCTTTTGCAACTTGTTCTGGAGGTACAGGTTCTACTGCCTCTAGGGAAATTAGGTTTTGCTCTTGTTTTAATGCTTCTGCCCACTGGTTTGGGGGTAGGTCTGGGTACCCTCTTGGAGGTGGTAGTTCTTGGAAATTGAATTTGATTTTTAGAACCCATTGATCCTTTGTTATAGAGTTACAGTTTTCCCTGCATATAGATAGCCTTCCTCCTAGTTTTTGGTGTGGGGGAGGCAAGCAGAGATGGGTAAGGTAGTCATTGAGAGTCTTTTCCATACAGGGTTGTTTTTGAATTCCCTGCTCTAGAGTTAGAAGAAGGCCACTGTTTTACTCTTTGCTGGCCCTGCGTTTGAGTTCTGGTAGATCTGTCCCTACGGGTTTTGCCCTGTGCCTGCCTGTTGTGTGCTGGAAAGGACCAGTGTTTAGAGGGAAAATGTCTGCTGAACCTAGGAAGTTGCACTTGGAGAAAATCTTTAACAGTCTGCAAGGATTTTGCTTTGTCTTCCATCTTTTTAAGTACCTCTCATGTTTTCTGACCGAATAAATGGTCTTTGTTAAGAGGTGCATCCATGATTTTTGCTTTGACATGGTCAGGAAGAGGTTGTTTCTTCAGCCATGCATGTCTTCTGATAACAGATCCTATCACTGCTGCCCAGCTTGAATCCTCTAGAGCATCAAATCCACAGTGCAAGGAGTGCTTTGCCACCTGAGAGGAAGAGTGCAGTAATTCTGCTATCTACTGTTGGCATAATCAGGAAAAGCAGAAATGTTCTGTTTCAAAAGTTCCAAAGTGTGCTGCTAATATTTTAACATATGGAACTGACAGTTAAGAGCCCTTATAGTTAAAGTTGCAGAGGTATATACTTTTTTATGCCATCTGTCCAGGGCTCTGGATTCCTTGTCTGATGGAGTATGGTTCTTTGCAGAGGTAGCCTTAGCTCCCTTAAGTCCCTGAGTAATTACCTCTGGATCTGCTATAGGATTTCTGTAGAGAAATTTATGTGAATCAGGTACCCTGTTGTACCTGTCAGGCTCTCTGTGAGCAGGTGGAAGGGTGACAGGGGTAAGGCTGAATTCTAGGTAAACATCATCTACCACTTCCAAGATGGGTGGGACGGCCAGATGCCTGTGCTGGGGTAGAGTCAGAAACTCTCAGTCTTTTCTTGGTTTGGGGGAAATCCTGTGATTCCCATTGGAAGTGTTCCCTTAGGGTGTGAAAGGCTTCCCCAAAGGAAAGGTCCTCAGGAGGTGATGCAGAAGGAATAGATTCTTCTGCATCTGAGTCTTTATAGGCAGTAAGATTATTTTCCTCTTCATAAACTGAGGGGTCAGATCCCTCTGAGTCTAAATCAGGGAGGAGAGGCCTGATTACCCTGGATGAAACAAATGAGATCCTCCACCATTTTAAGCATTCTAGTTTGAGGAGGGGGAGGAGTGGTGGAATGGAGACTTTTACTGTTTTCTTTGGAGGAACTCTAAGCCTGGCCTAAAGAGTATCCCTCAGTGCTGTTGGTGTGGTAGTCAGAAGAGGGCGAAGGCCTTGAAGTGAATTCCAATGTGTGAGTGGTTTCCTCGGAAGCCAGTGCCTGCGTAGTGTCTCTGAACCCAACAAAGGCAGAGACAGCCGAAGGCTCGGAAGATGAAGCAGTTTTCTGTGGCATACAGGACTCCAAAAGGGTCTTGGTAGAGGCCTGTGAAGTAATTGAATCGGGCATCAGGGGCTGTGAAAGACCCTCACTGAATTCCGAAGAACTGACTACCCTTTTAGCGGTGGTGTCGTCAGAAAGTTTGGCCTTATGCAGTCTATTTCTATCCTTATCTTTACATTTTTTTGGAAGATCTGTAGTATGCTGATTGACAGATGCCATATTGGTAATCGGAGATGGAAGATGAAAATAACTGGCTACAAACAGAGCTCTATGATGAATAGTTCTAGCACTAAAGAAGGCACAGAACTGACAGCTTGGGACGTTGTGATCTGGGCCTAAGCAAATATAACAGTAAGAATGGAAGTCTCAGCGTGGTATTTCCTTTCAGCAGGTGAGACAGTTACTGACTTTTTCAGACATCAATTAGTGCAAGAAAAAGGAAGGATCCCCAATGGGGTACTTAGCTTTAGACGTTTTCAGCTGAAGTTCGAAATCTGGAAACAGCCAACCGGCACTGTTGCGAATTGCTTCTGCTATGGGCTCCATGGCAAGAAAGACTGAGGTAATGGTGTTGTCTGCTCTCCTTTACAGCCCGGACGACCTGACATTGGACAGCAAGTGACAGCAGCCGATGCACAAAACCTTGACTCTGGTATTCGGACTGACTGAGGGCTACCACAGCATGGGTAACCCAATCGTTATGACTGCAGCAATGAAACACGAAGAACATCCTTACTTACTATAGTGCAAGACATATGTGGTGAATGGTTATTGTTGTTATTGTCAGGTCCAAGACAGAATGCAGAATGCCCTGTCTCACTAAGAGACTTTTCAAAATAATACCTACAATATTACTGCTGGGATAGCTTGCAGAATAATATAATTTCTTGTCATCTGACTTCTAGTACCGAGGCAAAATACCCCATTGCTGAAGGTGGCAGTATTTAGCAACTACCTATACAAATACCCATACAAGGACTTTTGCTCAGATCTTTGGCAGATGCTGGAAGTCATAAAACAATTGCATTCCTTCTTGCTTTCAGAGTAGCAATTATTTCACCCCAAAGACAATGCAGAACCCTTCCTAGTACACGTGTGTTTCTAGCTGCATTGGAAACTAAAAGATAACCTCTGTAATGCCTAGCCCATAAAGTAATTTAATTTCAAATATTTTTCTAAAGTTCTCTGGACTGAGGTTAACCCTCAGGTTTTCTCTGTTAACATATACATTTAAACAGTTACAATAGTGCATGTACATTCTTTTCTTTTCCAGTAGGGCACACTGTGGATACATTTTAAACACAGCATTTTACAAATACCTTTTCAACACAAACATCTGTACAGAGCAGTTTCATATACACATGACATGCAGTTCTAATACATTTGTAACAGAAGCATATTGTATAAATTAGTTTGATATTCACAAATGACATATAATTATTTACAAAATTACGGCTAGCTGTGCTGGCAGTACCTCCTTTTGTCACACCTATAGCCTATAGAATAAAGATTTCAGTACTCATATCTGCTTGTACGATCATATTCCTTCACATCAGTATTTTTATTTAGTGAATCATTGTTGAATACCATCCAAAACTTTCATCTGACCCTTAGTGTAAATGTAAACCATATGACAGGTCAGATGCAAGTATTATATACTGTAATCAAACAACCCATATCTCTAGTACTTAAGAATCTTTAAGCAACAAACCATTATGTTCAATGCTTTGGTACTATCCAGATTAAGATAAGCATTAAGTGAGTAATCTCAGGAGATTAAAATATCAAGATCACTATATTTTTAAACTTCAGTAAGACTAAGAGAACTTATTAGTATTTTCTGGTTAAAATACATAATATTGCACTTGTCTAAACTAAATTTTTATCGTAAATTAGATGGACAGTCACCTAATAATTTCCTATAAGAGTTCACATCATCATAATCTATATTTTGTATAATAAACACAATCTTGCAATCTTCTGCATATTTATAGGTCCACAATTTCTTCTATCTTGGCATTGCAGAAAAAGGTGCATTAAATATAACAGGTCGTAAAGCAGATCCCTGAGGTACTTCAGATGGCACTGGTGCATAACTAGATAGTATACTTTAGAACATCATACACAGCTTGCTGTTATACTTAGCCATTCCATTAACCATTTAATAATATAACAGTTAATGTTTTATATTTTTAAACTGTTGTAAATTACTGAAAACAGCAAGCTATCAAAAACTTTACAGAAGTCCAGGTACATGCCAGGAAGTAAACCTGAATCCAGAGCAATTGTAATCTGATCTTCCCTTGACAAATCCATGCTGTTCAATATTGGTAAGTGTATCACTAAGGTTAGATTTATTGAACCTGCGGTGGTGGTGCTGTGGTAGCGTTGTCACCTCACAGTCAGACGTAGCCCGTTCGATGCTCAGTTAGAGCGTCTTCTGTGTGGCGACATGCGTGAACGGGCATTCCTTCGTTGAAGGTTGTGCGTTAGGCCCGGCAAGCCAGCACGTAAAACTCTACTGCCAATCATTAGCGGATTGGAGTTCCGCTGTGGCGACCCCTAACCGGGAAAAAGCCGAAAGACACAAACACAAACATCACTAAGGTTAGATTTATTCATTAACTCAAATGCACATCTTTCAAAACATTTGCCAAAAACAGATGTCAAACTAATAGCTCTATAATTTTTAACTTCTTGTAACTTGGAGTAATGTGAGAGGTTTCATGATATAGGTACCATCCCATTGGCTAAAATCAACTAAAATGTCCAAAACTGGCACAATGCCTGCCATCAAATTGAGTTTTAGAGAACTTGGGATAATGTCTGGACCCATTGCTGTGATCTTCTTAATCTTATTCAATGCAATAATAATCATATCAGTAGTAAACTGAGGGCAAAGAGCCTTCAACTGATGTTTAAAATGTGAAAACATTTACGTGACTATTACAATTATTAACAAAAAATATTAAACACATTTCCCATAGCCTAAGGATCAGATATTACTATTCCACTTGTTTTAATGGTTGGAGATGTATCTTTGTTAAATGAATTAACATAACTATAGAAAACGTTTCACATGGAGAATGTTTTTAACAATCATATTTCAACTTTTCTTTAGCTTTTCCAATTTTAAATTTGAAGTCCAGGAAGTTATCAAAAGAAAGAAGGAGTGCAGGAAGAAGTGGGACAGAGAAGAGGCTGACCAGGCTAGAAAGAACTACCGCTTGACTAACAAAGAAGCTAAGAAAGAAGTTGCAATAGCAAAGTATAGGTCAGCAAAGTTACTTTACAAGCTTCTGTAATATGACTCCGTAGGTGGCACAAAGAAACTATATCAGGTTGCACGGCAAAGACGGAAAGATAAAGAAGAGATAGTCAGACACCCTTCATAAGGGATGCCAGCAACCTGCTCACCAGTCCACAGGATATCAAAGGCAGATGGAAGGAGTATTTCCAGCAGCTTCTGAATGAAGAAAACTCCACAGAACCTGTACTGCCCCAGAAACAGCCTACAATGAGAGAAGAGGAGCCCACCCTAGAAGAAGTAAGAACAGCACTAAGGAAAATGAAGTCAGGGAAAGCAGCAGGCTCAGATGAGCTCACAGCAGATATGATAAATATGCTGGCTGAAATAGGGAAGAAATGGTTCCTGTGGGTACTAAAACCAGTGTGGAGAGAAAGGCGTATCCCAGATGACTGGAGAATAAGCATACTTGTGCCAGTGTACAAGAACAAAGGGGACATCCACAACTGTGGGCAGTACAGAGGCATCAAACTCCTATCACACTGCATAAAAGTTCTGGAGAGGGTGATTGATAAATGGATAGGCAGAGTAGTAGAAAGCAAGATGGAAAATGAGCAGTTTGGATTCAGATCAGAATGCAGCACAATAGACCCAATGTTTGCAGTGAGCCAGAAACTTGAGAAGAAGCTAGAGATGAGGAGAGAGTCCAACTGGACATTCTTAGAACTGGAGAAAGCATACGACAAGGTCCCAAGAAAACTGATCTGGGCAGTACTGCTACAGTTTGAAGTCCCAGAAACAATGGCACAATTAGTGCAGACCATGTACAAGGAACCAATGACTAAAGTATGAACAGTGTTTGGCCTCACAGAGGGGTACCCAGTAGGAGTGGGTGTACACCAGAGCTCAGCTTTGAGCACGCTGCTGTTCATACCGGTGAAGGACTACATTAGCAAACTGGTCGGAGGGGACAGATCAACAAAGTTGCTGTATGTAGATGATGTGGCATTACAGGCTGAGTCTGAGCCAGAACTTCAGTAATGGATAGGCGAATGGAATCCAAAACTGAAGGCACTTGGGATAAAACTAAGCATAGATAAGATGGTGGTAATATCAGCAAACTGGGGAGTACATAAGAAGCTGAGAATAGAGATAGAAGGGAAGATAGTGGAACAGATAAACAGCTTCAAGTATCTGGGAGGGGTGGTTGAGAAGAAGGGAAGTCTGAATGATGAGGCCAAAGCTAGAATCAGAGAGGCAGCAGCCAACTGGCATAGAGTCTCAGGTGTAGAGCAGTGAAATTTTTTCAAAAACACCGGTTTCTGTGGCAAGGAATCATCACAAGAAAAAGCCGCAGTCCAAAAATTGCTATCTGTTGGAAGAAATATGTAGCAGCACAAATACATGGAACAGACCAGCAGAAATGCAATTCAAGCAGCGGGGTTCAAGAATTTTAAAGGGCAGAAAATTTGTTTGGAGTCAGAAGAGATGGGTTAGGGGAAGGGGGGGGAACCCGAGCCTGAAAAATTAGAAGTTTTAAGGGCATTTGAAAAAATAAAAATTCAGGAGTTTTTTGGGGAAATGAAAAAGGCTGCTTAGTTAAAGAATATTGAATTAAACTGAAAATTGTAAAATTAAAATCGGCAGGGGTTTTTGTATTTATTAAATTTCCAGGGCAGTTTGGATAAAAAATTCTGAAATTGTAAAGGCAAAATTTATACCAAATTTTGTTTTTGGGGTTTTAAGCTTGGTTTTTTTCCTTTTAAAATTTGGGTCATTGTTGAAGTTTCGGGCCCAGGTTTTAAGGCAAAATTTAATGCATTTTTTTTTGGGGGAATTTTTTAATTGTCGGGTTCCGGGGAAAACCTGGAAACTTTGTTGTAAGTTTTTCATTCTAAAAAGCTAAAAGCATTTTGTTTTTGGGAATCTAATTTCAATTGTTGTGCCCTGAGTTTAGCATTTGTTTATTTTAAAATATTCTAAAAGATTAAAAGATTTTTCTTTGAAATAAACCCTTTCCATTTTTTTTTAATTTTCTTTTGACTTTGATTTAAATTTTTGGGTTAGTTTTTTTCTTTTTTTAATTATTTTTTTAAATATTTTTAAATTTATTTTTTTTCTTTGTGTTTAACTTTTAAGAATTCTTTTTAAAAGGGTTTTGTTTTAATTTAATTAATTATTTTATCATACTACCTTGGTTTTTGAAGAAAAATTTGGCCCCCCCTTTTAAAAGGGTTTTGAGTAGGTGAATTTAAATTTGGTTGGGCTTTATCCATATACCTTTGGGAAAAAGGGCACAGTAATAATTGGCCACCCTTTTAAGGGCTTTGGTGTGAAAATTTTTATTGGTGTGTGTGGTTTTTTGTTGTGGTGGGGGCACCGGGGCGGGGCCTCAAAGCACGGGTTTGGGCAGAGGGTACTGGAGGTTACTTCCAGTGGGTGTGTTGGGGTTTTAGTTTCCGGGGAAATCAAATTGGGGCCCGGAGGGAAGAGGAACCCCCCAGCGGGCGGGTTCTTGGACTTAAGGAATTGTCCAGTGGGAATTTTATCCTAGAGACAACCCCGGTGAAAGGGGAATTTGGGCCCTTAAGGGGAAAGGGACTTTTGTAAGAATTATTTACTCCCTAAAAAAAAATTTTTTTGTGGGAGGTGGGGCCCCTTGATTGTGTGAATATGTTGCCCAACTGAGCACTTATTTTCATAGGTGGGTGAATGGATGTCAGATCACCACTTTTGAAGGGCTGGCAGACCTTTTGGTAAGGGAACAAGCCCTTAGCACTTTGCCTGAGGACATGAGGATCTGGTTAGCTGATAGATAGTGTGCTACTTCAGAGGAGTTGGGGAAGAAGGGAGACCTATACCTTGCAAGCAGGGCATCACTGCACAGGAAAGGGACCAGCAGTACTGTTCATGGGTCTAAAGGAACCCATGGTGGGCAGCACAGACTGCCCCAACAGAATTTGCCAGTAGCAGCGGAAGTCACTAGTCCAGGTACATGTCCAGGAGCTAGGGTTAAGTGTTTTGAAATCAACCAGTGGGGCCATGTGGCATACAGATGTCCACGGAGGCAAGGTGGGGAACAAAAGGTGAGAGAGCCAGTAAGTGGGAAAGACAAAATGCCAATAGTAGGTTGTCTTGAGACAAAAGGGCTATGGTACTACCATCCTGCAGATGTCTTGATAGAGAAGGATTTGGATGATGCAGTACCATGTGCTTATGCAGTTACACGCAGTCAGGCTAAGAGACAAGCATGTGGGTCTGGCAGCCTAGGGGAGACCCAGACAGACTGCATACTTGCAGCCAGGACTGGTGAGGTGGTTACTTCAGGAAGGGAGCTACTCTGTAGCTATGTCCAGTATTTAATCTTTCATATATTTCAGCTGGGTGTAGTTCAAATTATTAAATCCTGTGTGGATAATAAACATATCATATTTTGGGAAAATATTAATTATTTATTGTATACGTGTTAATTTCAATCTAGGCAATGATGAAACTGTAATTACTCTGTTTATTTTACAGAGCTGATTAACAGTTAATTCCAACATGGAATCTCCTCGTAGCAAACCTTCAGAGCAGGAATCTGTTAATTTTTAAATGATCCCTTTGATTATCATTTTTTCCATTTTAATAGACTCAGAACCTGTATTTGGTAGATCCACAGTGATATTTCTACTCCTTTTCCTAAGTGTAATATTTTTACGAACAAAAACACAGAAATACCGGCAACAGATGTACTGTTCGGGGCTCTCTCTGAGGAAAACTGTGCTACCGAAGTACGATCAGAACTAAAACAGAAGTAGAAACAGAGAAAGCAGTCCCTAGATTTCATGCAAAAATACATATAGAGATACAGAGAAGCTCAGAGTTCATCTGTCAGAAGGATTGATTTAATAAACGCTACTATTTGAAAAGAAGACTCCGCATTTCTCTATATCTCTGTATACAGTTTTGCTTGAAATCTAGTGACTGCTTTCTCTGTTTCTACTTCTAACTGTAATATTCTTATCAACACAATCATTCATAGTTCTTAGTTCTTCCTTGCTGTTATCATTAACACATTCTAAGGGGTCTGTATCCTTAATATCTCTTTATCATTAAAAACATTATTTTCTTCTGAATTAAATTTTTTTGAGGCTACTATTAGTATCATAGGAAGTTACTAGGCCATTGGCACTGAGGCCCTTATAAGCCTAGCCAAGACTTTAGCCCATGTTTAGACAAGTCAGCAGCTGATGCCCCTGTCCAGCAGGGACACGGGTGGAATCCCAGGGATGTATTCTCTGTTTCCCATCTAGTTATCCAGGTTGTGCTTACAATGGGGTAAACAGGTTCTCTGCTTGACATGGACAGGGACTCTATTCCACAGATGGGGGACTCTCTGGGACACAAATTTGTCCTGTCAGCAAACCCTATTGATGTCACAGACCAGGTCATGGCCGCTCGTGCAGGTTACTCGAGTGGAGCTTGACTTGTGGATATGAAGCAGTGCCATCAAGGCAGGGTCCGTGATCGTCTTGTATGTCAGACAGAGGTCACCTCTGAGGAGTCTGTATGAAAGTGAGTAGGGGGATAGGGCTTTTAGCCTGTGTATGGTAGATGGTTTCTCCTTGTTGCTGTACCAGACTACTGACATATTGTCTGTTTGATTAGCAATAGTCCTGGTTGGGAGAGTGTCTTAGAAGGCCTGCAATGCTAGGAGGACAGCTCTCATTTCTAGGACAGTGATATGTCTTTTGGCCTCTTCTTAGGACTATGTGCCTTGGACTGTCCTTCCTAAGAACTGCCCCCCCTCACCTGATCTGAGAGGTGTCCAGGGTCACTGTGGCCTTGGATTGAGGGAGAACAAAGGGATGGCCTTCTTGTATTTGACTGGAATGGATTCACCATAGAAGGTAATCTTTGAAAGCTTGTGTTATTTTGACTTGACTGAATAATGGTAGTTGGAGAAAGGAACAGTGACTTGCAAGTGTCCATTGCAGGAGCCTCTTACGGTTCTTTGCCTGTGGTACTAGAGTGATTGCCGCTGACATGGATCCCATTGCTTGGAGGATCAGATGATCTCAAAGAGAAGAACTTTGAATGATCTTTTTCACCTTGAACTGAATTGTTTGAACCCGGGACAGAAGGTATTTGAGTGACTGTATTGGACAGAGCACCGATGAATTCCAATATTTGAGTTGGTTCAAGTTGAGATTTGTTGTAATTGACAGAATTCCCATGATGAGAGCATAACAGGAGTAAGCATTCCTGAGCTTGAATTAGATGACGCCTGGTTGGAGCGGTTATAAGCCAGTTGTCTAGATATGGAAACACCTGGAATCCCTGTAATCTCAAGTGAGCTGTAACTACTGTCATACACTTGGGATAACACCCTGGAGGCTTTGGCGATACCAAAGGGCAGTGCTCTGAATTGGTATTAAGTGGACCCAGATGAAAGCATAGATATCCATTGGACCATCATTTTTATATGATAGTATTCATCCTGAAGATCTACCAAGCACATCCAGTCGTCCTAGTGCAGAAAAGGCAGAATGGACTGAACTGTGACCTTCCAGAACTTTGTATACTAAACTGATCAATCTAGTTTGCTGAGATCCAAGATTGGTCTTTAGTCCCTTGTTTTCCTTGTTACTAATAAGAATCTTGAATAAGTTCTGGACTCTTTGTAATCTGGGGGGAACCTCTTGGATGACTCTTTTTTCTAGCAGCTTGTTTATATCTAGTGCTGTTGCTTCCATCTGATTGGGTGGAACATTGGGGATTTTGTTTGATACTACTGGGGGTGGATGGGAAAATGGTATCATATAACCTCTGGATATTACCTTCCGCAGCCATGAATCTTTTGCAGTTTCTAACCAGGATCTCTGGTGCAGGGATAGATGAGCCACAACTGCCTTGTGAGATGGACAGTTGGGCTTCCTTTCAGGAGCACTGGTAGGATTTGTCAGAGAAAGTATCCCCAGATTACTGGTTATTTGGACCACCTCTGCTGCAGGGATGGGGTCTTCCATTAGAGTTCCCCCCTCTACCACTAGGGGAACTATCTCCACATGGATCATGGAAGGGACCCTGAGAGTTTTTAAACCACATTGTCTGTCCTCCTCATTGGATCCTAGAAAAGGTCTGCTGAGGGGTTGAAAAACATACATCCACAGCAGACAGGGTCTTTCCTTCCTAGTCACACTTAGAGTGTGTATCTTTAACTTTAGGGCCAAATAAGGAACTTCTGTCAAAAGCAGCATTCCACAGTCACACAAGCACATCCAGGCATGTCTTCTGATGGAAATGCCTGAACCCGCTGCACGTGAGGTATTTTCAGCCACATATGAGATAAGCCTCATGGATGAGCTTGAAATGGACTGAAGGGTAGCCAGTTGCAAGGTAATAGTGCTCTCTACCTCTGAGGATGTGGTCTCAGATGGATATGGAAAGTTCTTTGTTTGGCATCTACTTCTCCGAAGTACAAGCAAACACAGGAGGGTTATGGCTGACAAAGTTTGCAGATGACTGCAAACTGGGCGCCATAGTAGAAAACACATCTGACACAGATATCCTTCAGAAGGGTCTCACAGAAACAGATAACTGGTGCCAGAACCATGGCCTAAAGTTAAATGCCAAAAAATGCATAGTCATACCCTTCGGGAAAAACAAGGTTACCCCTAGCTACCAAATAGGTGGCAATCCACTGAGCACAGAAGAAGTTATCAGGGACCTGGGGACCCAGGTTGATAGTAGTCTGTCATTCGACACCCATGTAGCTAAAGTAGTTAGGAAGACCTTCTACATTGCCCACCTTATCATGAAGGGATTCTCATCTAGATCAAGGGAGGTCATTGTCTCCCTCTACTCATCACTCATCAGACCAATGATTGAGTACAATGCCCCATTCGGAATGTATCTGACCCGACACTTGCAGCAGTTGGAGAGGCCACAAAAGTTCCTCACCAAAAGGATAAAGGGTCTCAAAATCTGTCCTATGCTGCCCGACTGAAAGAACTCCAGCTCTATTCAGTCGCCCGCTTGCTCAGAGGTGACCTTTGCCTAACATACAAGGCCATGACAAACACAGATTTGATGAATATGCTTCACCTCAAAAAATCTAGATCCATCAGAACCACAAGGGCGGGAGACTTAAACCTCGACATGGCTATTAATAGGATGTGCTGGAGGGATAGATTCATCACCCAAAGACTCCCTATGCTGTGGAACAAAATCCCGGTATATGTGAGGCAGAGCACCTCGCTGGCCTTGTTCAAGAGAAATCTTGACCAATGGATGGGAGATCGCAGATATACCCCAGGGATTACCTCAGTGTCACTGCTCGACAGAGGCACAGCAAAATAATGGGTATAGTTCCCCATACTAAAGGGGTGGCGTAAGCCACAAAACGATGGGCTAGGCTTGTAAATGCCCTCGGGCAGATAGCCTAGTATGAACCTATGAACCTATGAAATCTATTTGAAGTCTGGTAAAAGAAGCCAAGGAATTCAGAGACCCAAAAGCAAAGGTCGCTGAAGCATAGACACACTTCCCAAATCTGTCCAGGTCCCTAGACTCCTTGTTAGATGGGTGGACAGAGGAAATTTATTGTGCCACTTCCTTCTTACTGGCTGATGGTATGGCCATGGTATAAATGGGTACTCCCTTACTCCAATATGTTTTATCCTTAGGTAGTGCCAGGATCCTATCTGGTCTCTTAGGGATAGGTTTGTTCATGTCAGGCTCCTTCCATGCCCATTGAAAGGCCAACTCAATGAGCTCACTGGCAGGTGGAGTCACCCAGGAGGTAGACAGGCCACTGCCAAAGGCCTCCAGGAATACTGACTCCTCTTGGGAAGGGTTATCAGGGGACCATCCACCCCTTTGTTTTAGGAGTTCTAAGATGTCTCCAAATTTGATGCCATCTGATGGTTATCTGGGGGACCCTTCCCCTTCATCAAAGTCAATGTCCTCTGTGACAGATTCTTGGAGAGTCTGAGTGCCTCCTTTTACACTTTCTCTTCTTAGGGACTTCTTCAGTGGGATGTTCTGGAGAAGTGTTAGAAGAGATTACTATACCCTATTGGGCTGTCTGTAGACTGGTTTGGGGTTGGTTGTGCTGGTGGAAGAGACGATTGAGGCTCTGGATGCAGAAATGAATGGAACTGGGTAGTTGGAGCTAATGAGGGAAGAGAAGTCCGAACTCTGGGAACAGAGAAAGCTTTCAACACTACCTTGAAGGCAGAATGCATTGTTGAAAAAGACAATGACAGATCAGGCAGACTTACAGGCCATCAGATCCCTTCACCCCAAAGACTAACTACTCAAGGAAGAAATCAGAGCCGAGCTGTCCAGCACCGAAGCTCTACAGGGCAGAGATGATGCTGCAGCTCTGAGAGTCATCCAGCTCCAAATTACTCAGTGCCAGACCACTCACAGACACCATCAGAGTCGAAGATGCTAATATCTTTGGATTCAAGGCAGATGACTCCAGGACTTTCTGATCTGATGGCTTCAAAACCAAAGGTCAGATTGCAGAAGAAGCTAAAAATGTAGGAGAAATACTGACAAGGGTCTCCGGACTCAGGTCAGAGTAATGAGAAGTCCCATATGTATCTTTGTCCTGAGGAAATCTTTCATCATCCTGTTCACATCAACTTCTGTAAGGATCTTGGAAGATTGAATGAATGAGGCCATGGATGAAAGTCCTGAATGGTGTCGAGGTGACTGTGCCAAAAAAGGGGACGGGAGCTGAGACTCGATCAGGTCTGACAATAACAGAGGTGAATGGATCTGTGGAGAATTATCTTCTCTAGGTTTTGGATCTGTCTGCATGCTTAAGAAAAGGCTCTGATGACAGAGCTGAAATAGTAGATGTCATCAGCTTCAGAGATCTTTTATGAGATTCTCTAGTATTAGAGTCTCCTTTGTGTCTACCCTTTTGAGGGTTTGAGCCCCAGAGGGTGTAAAAGCAGGTTCAGAGGCAGCAAACTCCTAACAATTAACTTATTGTTTCTAAAAAGGCACGGGTATTAAATCCCCTTAGAGATATCACAATCAGCATCAAGGTGAGTAGGCCCTAAACAATATACACACTTTGAATGTGCATCCGAGTTGATAATTTTGTAGCCACAGGCCACATGTTTTTTGAAACCTGAAGGTTTATTAGACATAATGAAGAGACAACAAGTAGAGTAAGTCAGAAATTATATATACATAAAAAGAAATTACCAATGATGGTAACTAAAAAGACAGTACTAATAAAGTACTATAAGTGACAGAATACCAACGATGGTTTGAAAGAATACTCTAAAAAGTAATCCCATAAAGGGTAGAAAGGATAACTTCCTAAGAGTGTTAAAGGGAGGAAATAGCAAAAGGCAAAGTTACAAGTCAGACTTTGCCGGTTAACCAATGTTAAATAAATAAATAAATATAGAAAAACTAGAATTATATAAATGGAAAGTTAACTCAAAAAACACTATGAAAGCTCACTCGAGAGTTTACAGTGACCCTGACCAAACACTATGGCAGCAAAAGAGATCTGAGGTATGTTAGGTAACTAGGGCATTATGGATAAAGGGAGGAGCTCAAGAGTTTCAGTGTTCCACGACCTGGCAGAAGCAGCCGAGTCAGACCCGAGGATTGGAGCCAAACCCAACAGTTGAGGAATGAATGAAAATGACAACATCAGATATAAATTTCTCCTAAGCTCCCTTATTTATAAATTTCTGAATCTTGTAACTATTGTCTCGTACCACAGACCTCAAACAACAATCACAGGTCTCTATCACCTTCTATACTTTTCCTTCAGACTCCTACTACAAAATGAGAATGCAAAGAGGCCAGCTTTTTTGTTGTATCTTTCCATTCTTGGGACTAACTTGCTAATTAACTAAAGGAAACCACCCCTTCATCAAATTCAGATCAAACCAAATCAAGAAAAATTTATACACATATGGTATCCTACAAAAACGTTCACCAACAAAGTATTACTTAAAACAATCTACCGCTGCCTTTCAGACTTATACTCTTTAAATACAGTTCTCTATTCTGACCAATATGTCTTCTCTGCCACTAATAAAACATTTTACTACATCCTTCAGTCATCTCCCTTTTCTCCCCAACGTTCCACTCTTCACATTTTTTCCCTTTAATCTGATTCATTTGGTACTTTAAATACTTCAGTATGTTGAATCTTCATTACAATCACCGAAGACCTCTTTTTTCCCCACTTTATCTCATCTAAATATGAGTGTCTATAATTAGCTTACATCCCATACTTACTTAATTAAATTTTTATATAATTTTCTCCCTCTCTCTCTTTTTTGTCTTGTTTAACAGTTTTCCTGGGCTGGACCAGAAAAGGTCCATGGGGACAGCACTATAGCACTGTTAAAATTTAAATAAATACAAACAGTGGTAACATCCATGAGTGTATCAGTGTAAGTGCAGCCTTGTTGGATAGCATGTACTTTGTAAAACTGATTAATACAATGTCATTTGATGTGCGGAGATGAAGGGGAGTGCTGAATGACTCCACAATACCTTCACAAGATTGCAGTCTCCGGAGTTTTAAGTAGACAATTTTGATATGATTATCAGGTGAGAGGAGCAGACATGCTACAAATGAGATTCCTATCATAACAATTACCACAGGTGATGTTCAAGACTCCTGGGCCTATTTCTATAGAAAGCCTAATACTATACATGACCCAGATTTTACAACGTGGGAATAAAATGAGTTTACGTCTTCAGGGGTTGCAGCTAAGGGCAATAAGAAGAAGTTAACTGCTGTTCAGGAACAGCTTATTTAGCGCTTGTATATTCTGCTATTTCCCAGACATGCTGCACTCAGGCCAGGATGCAGGGACCCAGTGCCATACCAATGTTATGTGATGAGTTACACATGTGAAGTACTGCTCGACATACTTCGGTCTTCTTTCACTTGTGTTATGTGATGTACGAGATAATACAATGCATTGTTTTGCTATAAATATAAAGAGGTTAACATCATAATGTCATACAATACAAATGGAGTGGCTGTAACTGTGATGTGGACAGTGTTGTTCACCTAGCTATCTTCAGCCCTGACATAGTGCTATTTCAGGTAACAAAGCTAATACTGGATGAAACAAAAACTGTGCAGAAGCTAGGCTACACAAACACTGCATTGATAGGTGCAGTCATTAGGATTGGTGTTTCAGTTTTACTTCCTTTCTGATACATGTATAGCTCTTACCTTTTACCAGAAGTAAAAACAAGTAAAAATCAGTTGGAGGAAAAGTCTGAAAGACTGATACTATTAACTTAGCAATTTGCAAAACAATGCACAATTTTAGTATGGACAGAGCAAAACTTTGAGGCAAAATTAGAGGTACCTGTAAAACTAGAGACAACTGAGAGATGTGGGTATATGTGCCTGGAGCATGATATGCAGACACACAATACTCCATCTTGTCTTTGTTATGAAAACTTAAATACATAATGGAGTTGAGAAAGGCATACAATTAGAAATAATGGACAATATTTTCAAGGCCCCCAGTAAACATAGTTTTTGTCAATGGAAGAATTTCACCTCATGTATGTGACATATGGTAAGGTGGACATGAGCTCCACAGTAGGGAAATATGAATGGCATTATTTGTGTCTTTAAACTAGAGGACATTCTGGAAGGGGATACATACAAAATAAGTTCTTGACCTAACCACTGATTTATGGCTGGTATCAAAACAGATGTATGTATGCTATAGGGACATTAAGACTGGGGCTCCCACCCTTTTCAACTACCAGTACAAGGTGCTAAGCCATACACTGCAGGGTTATTTAGGGTGGCCTGGTCACTGGAGGTGTCTTGTCACACAAGCACGCTTAAGAAGCAAGAATTTTAAAATCAGTGGAAGAGCAGGTGACATGAATGCTGTATTAGGCTACTGGTCTTATTGCTGTTAAAACGGGTTGACTAAAGGCAATTATCAGACACAGTATGAAAGACCTAACCAGATGAAGAGTGAAGAGATAGGAGAAACAATCCAGTTGATAAAGAAATAAAAGGATCTGGTGACGTGACTCAATTAAGCTTCATTACAGGAAAATGTAAACATTAAACAGTTATTTCCAGGACTCGAGGATTAGGAAGTGAAAACAGTTATCATACGTGGTGGAAGTCTAGGAGTTGGGTGATGGATGTTGGGGGCAAATGGTGAGCAGATGCTAGCCTCAAGGTAAACTGATGAGTAACAAGATGCCTCCCTGCCCACCTCTTCCTGGTGTGTCATAAGCAGCCTACAGAGGAAAAGGGTGCATTAAAGGAGCTGACGGAAGCATTTGTGATGATAAACATGTTGAGGCATATTGCTATTTTTATTATCTAATTTTGCCATGTTTCATTTTATTATGAGTTTTAAATGTTCATATCTAACTTGTAAATGTTTATATATTGCTTGTATAATCTATCTACTATGTATGTAACTATCTTTTGAGCCTTTATCCCCAGGCTTCTGCTGAAAATGGAATACTAGCCCAGTCGAACTATCCTGGTAAACAAAAGTAAAATAAAATAAATAATAAATAAATATATCTATCTATATATCTATCTATTTATATATATGTATATATATATATATATATATAGAGAGAGAGAGAGAGAGAGAGAGCTATACAGATATCTATGTATATCTATATATGTATATGGATGTACTTTGAAACATCAAAGTACACAAACGTCAAATGGCTAATGATCAGTCCCGAATCATCCAAAGTTAATCAATGAAAAAATAAAAGAGAATTTTTTTCCAGGGGGGCAAGCCCCCATGCACCCCCTGACACTAATTAAATATACCAACTCTGAGATCCCTCTACAGTGGGAAAAGGGCAAATTCCCCGATCCCCACCCTGCACAACCTTGCTCAGACTTAACAGGAGAAGTTATCAAATGACTTTCAATCAACTTCTGCTGGTGTTAAACATGTTTGAAATTATTCTATCATATGAACTACTCTCATATACATATATAAGTTGCATTAAAAGTGGAGCTTTTCTCACTAGGCCTCTGCTGAAAAGGGGTTTTATTCCAATCAGACCTTCCTGGTAAACAAAGATAAATAACTATATAATTAATAAACTTTGTATTTTATATTTTAAAACAGTTACTCCCATAATGATGAAATGAAATAAATCTCAAGATGTCAAGTTGCATAAAGCACACATAAGGTGTCTCTTACTGAATGTCACCCACAAATTACTCATGAACAATCGACCTTTAACTTTAGCAATGGTACAATAAGATTTGAAACAGAAGCAGCCTTGGCAAAAATATCATCAGACTTCAGAAAAACATAGATCCTTACAACTACCACCAAACCACAGGCTACTGCACAAATATATATATATTCACAAGTGTTAACTAGGTATACCCAACAGGTGCAAAGACAGTTTTTAGAGGTGACCCAGAAGCAAGTCTTAGCTAAATAACCTGATCCATGCAGTATGCAAATGAGGTTATAAGAAACAAACTTAGGATTATTATATAAGTTTCAATGGCAACCTAAAGCCACCCCTCCATGCTACATTGCTTCTGCAGTAACACATACATACATATATCTAATAGATACTCAATTACTCAGCAAAGGATATATTTTTCATCCATTTGGTTTGCCCATTTGTTAAAGATATCACCCTTCAGATGCAGCTGTGCTTTGTTTTCCTCCTTACTCCACCTGCCTCATGCCCTCATTGCTCAAAGCTCATTTCACATTATCTAGCACTATTTCTAGGAAAATGTATATCTTTATGCCCATACCAAATATGGATCATTTCCACATAATAAAAATGCTATGTCTTCCCTGTCCTTTCCTTCTTTCTTGGAATTATTCCTTCACTGTTCTTTGTAAATACCTTTTACAACCATGTTATGTCCCCTTTTTTCCTCCTATATTCAAAATAGCATAAACCTAATGATTTCAACAATTCTTCATTTGACTCCCCAAGAACTCACACATCATTCATGTGTCCTTCCTCTGTACCCTCTCATTTATAATCCTTCTTGAGGTAGGTTCTCAAGAACTGTATTCTGCACAAGTCTCCCAGAAGTGCATAGGCTAACAATGACATTTCATTGGTATTGTCCTTAAAAATCACCTCTATTTTTTATTACTTACTGGTGGCCATGTCAGACTTCCTGGTGCAATTAAAGTCTTTTGTCATTAAATGTTTCTATAATGGAAATTATAGCTATAATATATATTTATTTAATTTGGTCTAAAATGTCTCTTGTGAATTAACTTCTAACGTGAGGTAATATTTCTTATAGGAAAACATGTGAATCAAAAATATGTAATAGTCCTTAAACCTCTATAAACTCCCTGCTTATAAATTGAAGACATTGCAACAAGACATGGCAATTTAGAAATCATAACCGTATGCATTAGATATGAACCCTCTCTTTTAACTTTCCGGTTAATTCATATAAATTGTACAGACATAGACCTGCCATGTATACATATTTATTACACATGAACACATGGGATTGAAGTTTTCAGGAATTCCGTTACGTAGTCAATCAATTACACATTATACCTTTAATGGATCACTGACTGCAGCATCCACTTAGCTTGATATGGTTATTCAAACTTCGCCTATACAACCCAGTCACCTTAGGCTGTGCAGGTCGCCAAAGCACATGGCCATGCTGCTCATGCCAAAACAACAGATAAAGAGAGCTTTGCATTTTATTGCACTCTTCTTGACCTCTTCTCATTTCACCACTCATCTCTGTACATGCAATCCATCAGTGCTAATATGGGCACTTAACTGTGGGACATCTACATACCTTCTGTGATTCTCAGTGGTACATCAGAAGTCCTGACACCATCTGAAAGCATTGTAGGGTATTCTCCAACAGTTTTGTTGTGGACTCCTAAAAAATAATAAAAAGAAAATATCACTATAGCTTGTCATTTCTGAAATACTCACCCAGCTAATACTTGCTTTTTTCCACAAGATGTTTCCACGCTCATTTATACTGTCAGTTATCTGAAGATAGCCTAAATGGAAATACTGAATGTCTTTGTTTCCGTCATATATCACCTTGCCTACAGGAATGTGCACTTATGCATACCTCAGAAAAGTTACTACAAATGCTCAAAGTTCTAAAGACCCTACCACAAACCTGGAGTCAATTCACAACATTACCTATTACTGGAAATGAAGCAGTAATCGATGACTGCACTCAGGAGTAGTACGAGACCAGTATAAGAAAATAATAAAACATATAACTTTTCAATGTGTAAGATGCAAAAACAAGTAATCAAATTCAACATTATAATACAAAATAAAAGCTGTTATATAACTTAAATGACTCCAAGGGTGTGTGTTACTGATTACCCTCTATAAATGACTGATAAATAAGCCTTTGGTCTCTAACAATGGCTTAGTGAGATGTGATGCTGAGGCCTCAGCAAGGTAGCATCGATGAAAAAACATGCCTGATACAAAGTTCCACAGAGCACATAATCATTATCTTTAGCTGTCAGCGGTGCAGTTACACAGATATGTGTCCAAATGTAATATAAATCGTTAATGCGGCTCAATCTAAAGGCAAGGACTGCTCTTGGTGACTTACTTAAAATATTTATTTATTTATTTGTCTGTTAAACAACTAACTACAGGTGCATCTTCTCAGGAGAGAGCTGTGTGATAAATGACCTCTACAAACACAAAGTATGCAAGTGGGGACTAAAGAAGTTCAAACCAGTATCATATAATGAAACTGACTGACATTATATAGCCTTACCCTTATCTTCTCTAAAGCTACAAGTATAAAATTACACTGCAATGTAATAACCTGCCACAGCATCTGAGGTACTGTACTAAGTAAAAAGGAGGCAGATAACTTACAAAAAAATCTGTGTGCATGTTGATACTCTCAGGATCACAACTGTGCTCATCATAGTGAATGAGACCACAAATGCAGATAATGGGAATGTATACCAAGTCTGGGTCTGTATCACTTTACTGAATTGCTATTCAGCAAATAGAAATTAATTGAACCTCTGTTTATCGAACTGCAGTTCAGTGAATGACAAAATCTTTCCAGGGTAAGGAAGCACTTCACCAAACACACCAGAACAGAAACGGCACAAAAACAAACCTACTCAAGTGTGGGCTTCGCACCTCCCCATATGGGGATCTGTAGCCCCCACACTCACCTACCAACTCCAAGATTGTACAGTTATCACCATAGCAGATATTCTTAATGACTTAAATATTAGGACACAGAACTCCTTCTTAGCTACTGAAAAGTGTCTCACCAGCAACCAGCTAATACTAAATAAAAAAAGACTAAACTCCTGCTTTTCATACCCAAATCTATGAATCATCTTAAATCCTCCTTTTCAATCTTATCTAATAATAACATACCTATTACGGTGGAATGACAAACCAAGCTACTAGGGGTCATCATTGATGACCATCTTAAATTCGACCAGCATATTACCATCATTAAGAAAACCCATCAAAAGCTAGGGCTCCTTTAAAGGAACAAAAAATTCCTATCTAATAATGCTGAAATTGACCTATACCGTGCCTATCTTCTCCATATCTACTCTTGGCTCACATATTCTCACCAACCTTCAAACCACTCTCCTAACAAAACTGTAATCTACCTACAACAAAGTTGTCAAATTTGCTGCAGACTACTCCTACCAGTCACATCACTGTCTAGCTCTAAAAAAGCTAAACTGGCTACAGCTTCCTCACCAACTACTTCTCACCCAGCTTCAAACAGTACACTCCAACTTGCATCTGCCCTCTTTCTGTCCCAGCATCTCTAATCTGGTCTCCCCTTACGCACCACTAAGGACCTTCCATAGCTCTGAACAAAACTTTCTTTCAATCAACAAGCCCAAAACTAAATTAGAACAAAACCTTTACAGCTATTCCCTAGCTCAATCATGGAATAAACATCCACTTCATATCCATAACATTAATCACTGACATCAGTACAAAATCATTATCAAAACCCTGTTGAACAATACATGGATCTGTCAACGTAACCACCCACCTTGAAAGACCTACCCCTACTATCCTGTTCTCACTCTCACCCTAGCCCCCTTCTCCTTCTCCAATCCCTAATTCTTCAAAGACACATTCCCTTAGGCTTATTTAAATCAGGCTTTATACTACACCTGGACAACAGCTACTTATCTAATCAATGTTTGACCTTGAGAACTACTGATGTAATCTATGTACTTACAACCTAACGTGGTTGCATGGACTGAAAGTTGTTGTTAGAACATAACTTCCCACTGTTGATTCAATTGTTACCCATTATTACCGTCTTACATTTCTTGTATTGATATTTGTAGTTAGTATTATTATTATTTTATAGGTCATACTCAACTGTGGAGCTTTTATCCCCAGGCCTCTGCTGAAAAAGGGCTTTCGTTCAGTCGGATTAACCCGGCCAATGTCAAATAAAAATAGATAAATAAATAGAATTGTTATTTACTGAATAGCCATTTGATGAAGTGCTATAGACCCACCAAGTCCACAGTTGTGCTGTCTTGGAGTATTTCTCCCATGGAAAAGTATAATGATCCTAAATAGGTAGCAAGAGTGCAAAGAATCAGAGAAACACAATGGGTAGAAATGCTTTAAAGGTTTTATAGTAAGTATTGATATTTGCTGCACTTATGATGAAGTTTTTTTTCACTTGTTTGCTCACAAACAGACATCTCAAGATATGTTCCCATAAAAAGTGGCTATTAAGTGGTGTGTGTGTGTGTGTGTGTGTGTGTGTGTGTGTGTGTGTGTGTGTGTGTGTGTGTGTGTGTGTGTGTGTGTGTGTGTGTGTGTGTGTGTTTCCATCTATGTATATGTGAGTCTGTGTTTCTGAATGTCTGCATGCATGTTTTTTATTTATATGAGTGACTAGCTATATCTGTGCTTTTCACTATATATGTGCTTTTAAAAGAGAGAATGTGTGTGTGTGTGTGTGTGTGTGTGTGTGTGTGTGTGTGTGTGTGTGTGTGTGTGTGTGTGTGTGTGTAGACAAATAATTCCATAACTGACATTTTGGATGTAAAATACTTCCTTCAACAATTACATCTACTACACTAAATTTGAAACATTAAGCATATGAACTATTTTGCTTCAAAAGTATATATAAAAAATATGCAGCAACTAAAAACAGAAGAATTAAACAAATAGCCCATTCTCTAACAGCAGTAATGTCCTCCACGGCATGTATTATTGTGTAAATAATGGCCCTCCAGAAGTGTAGAGGCCACCCCTGGGCATGAGTTATTTACACAATAACACACACCCTGATGGTCATTATTGCTTGCATAGGAGATAACCAGCGAACTAGGATTGGTGGATATTTAGAAGATCACTCATGTTATAAGAAACCACAGTGCTCTTTCTTCTAAGAGGCAGGACATAGCAGCCAGAATAGTTATGCAGCAGGCAAAAAAAAGAGATGACCTAGATCTAACTATGATTTAAATATACATGGAGTACTGTTGTGGATTGCATTTAGGTTACATGTGAAGTTTCGTGGCACTTACTGTGACTGATACAAAAGGAAGTATCATGGTGGATCATTTCTTCATTACCTTTTAAGTAAAACTGTGAAGATTGGGTGAAGATAGATGAAGACTTCCAGCCTAGCCAGATAGAATTATGTAGATAATTCTGTCATTTGTAAATATTAATGTAAACTACAGGCTTGTTGTCTTAAATGGAAGAAATAGTGCTACATGTGGAACTGAAAAGAATGTAACAACAGAGCACTCTACTGACCTGACAAGGAAGAACAGGCCAGATAAGGTAGCGTGGACCCTAGCATGTGAGCATGCATTCCAGAAGCTTAAAGAAGCTTTGGGAGGACCCCCTGTGTTAGCCAGTCCAGATTACAGCAAAGAATTTGTTGTGCAGGTGGATGGTTTGAACCATGGAGTGGAGGCTGTACTTAGCCAGATTTCTTCAGAGGGAGAAGAGCACCCATTGGTTTATCTCAGTCATAAGCTCCAACCCAGGAAGGAATGCTATGCAGAGGTAGAAAAGGAATGTCTAGCCATAGTGTGGGCACTGCAGAAACTTCAGCCTTATCTGTATGGAAGAAAATTCACTGTAATGACAGATCACAACCCCCTAATATGGTTAAACAGAGCCAGCCACCAAAATGCCAAGTTGCTAAGATGGAGCCTGGGGTTGCAAGCATATGATATGTCAGTGCAGCACTGCAGTGGGATTAGCAATGTTGATGCAGATGGGCTCTCATGACAGGGAATAGGCTAAGGTATGCTCAGAAAGACCTAACCCCCTCAAGCAGTGTTTCTCAAGGGTGACTTGAAAAAACAGCTTGAGTTCTTTAGGGGGTGGAGATATGTGAAGACTGGTTGAAGACAGATGAAGGCTGCCAGCATAGCCAGACAGAATTGTGTATTAATTGTTTGGCAGTGGTGGGATATCCACACCACGTAGTAATTTGTTAGCAAATACTAATTGGCTTGTAGTGTTGTGGGTAGACTGAATTCTTGTAGCTTGTGTACAGTGATCTCTGAAGGTGTTTTGTACTCTAAATCAGCCACGCAGTGAATACTCAGAGTTCAGATCAAAATTGTTTAATTTCTTTTGTTAGCTTAGTTAGCCAGGGAGAGCAGGCAGCATGTCAGCAGAGGAGTACGTAAAGCTGACAAGGAGCCAGCTGGCTCAGATATGCCAAGCTAGGGGACTGGTGTATGGAAACCTGACCAAGGCAGACCTGATTGCAGCCTTGGTTATGGCTGCATCAGGAAACAGCAACCAGGAGGACAATCAGACTGGCAAAGGAGATGTACTACCCTCAGGGAATGGACAGCTCAACCTTTCTGCACAGGACTTAAAAATCCATCTGGAGCTAAAGAGACTTGAGTCAGAGGCCAGGCGTGTGGAAAAATAAGCAGCTGAGAGACTGAGGAGTCTACAGGCTGAGGAGAATGAGAAACTGCTACGCCTGGAAGCTGAGGAACAGGAGTGGCAGAGTAAGCATGAGAGGGAAATGCTGACTCTTCGCCGGAGTCATGAAGGTAATGGGGAAAGGAGTAGCTGGACCCCAGAAGCACAAAAGGTCAGTAAATTTCTTCCGCAGTTTAAAGAGGGGGATCATTTTGATAGTTTCATTCATATGTTTGAGAGGGTATGCAAACAGTATGATGTTGATCAAAGGCTTTGGGTACAGTTCCTGACCCCCTTAATCCATGGTAAAACTGTAACTGTATTGTCTAAAATGTCTGACATTGCATGTTTTGATTATACTGCTGTTTAAAACCACCTGTTAGAATTGTGACGATTGGGGAGAGATGGACGAAGGCTGCCAGCCTAGACAAATAGAATTTGATATATAATTCTGGCATTTGTAAATAAATGTAAAATACAGGCATGTTTTCTTGATAATAAATGTAAAATACAGGCATGTTTCTTGAGTGTAAAGAATACTGTGAAATGTGGAACTGCAAAATATGTGACAACATTGCACTCTACTGGTCCATTGAAGCATGTTGTACCCTTTCATCTTAGAATTCGGCTCCAGGGCGGCTGGATGAAGATATCATGCCTATTGTTTTAAGGCTAAAGTTTATGACCAGAATTTAGATGGGGAAGGTCCTTTATTGCTCTGGTTACTGCTAGCATATACATGTGAAATGTCTTCTATTGTTGTAAGTTTCTGTGCAGGTGTTAGATTGCTAAATAATGCATTTGTTTGCCTGGGAATACATAAGTGTCAAAAATTATGTAATTTAGGAAGGGCCTGAGAGACATGTTTGTTAGTAATGTTTAAATATTATTTCTCACAAGAGACTAATGCTTTTAGTCTCTCACAAGAGACTAAAAGCATTTTGACTTTGGACATCTAACTTATCAGCACTCTGCCTTGTGCTCACATGTAAGTTTTAGCACTGTGATTTCTTGTAGGAATAGTTAAAGCTAGTAAAGATTAATTAGGTATTTCTCTTTGAAATCAGACCTGTCCTTCTGTATTATTTTAAGTTTCTATGTGATCTCTGAACTCTTAGATATCTATGTGGTGTAGTAGTTTTGTCTTTTGTTTTAATTATTTATTATTAAATATTTTAAAATCCTTCTACCTGTGGCTGCTTTGTGTTGAGATAAGCTCTAGAGTACATTGCATATTTGTAGAGGTTATTGTAAAAGGCCTCTCTTAAGTAAGCCTTGACTGTTAGTCATACTACCATTGGATAATAATATTGCACAGTAATAATTGGACACGCTTTTAAGGGCCTTTGAGTAGCTGATATTTATTAGCTGGTGGTGGCAGTAATTACTGCCGTATAGCCTAGGTAAAGGGGCACTGCTGGAGAACCTATGTCAGCCCTTGTCCCAGGAGGGTCTGATTGGTTGTATAACCTCTTCACAAAGTGTGTGTGTGGTGTGTCAGCTAGCTGGGCAGGGACACAAAGCATTGGTTGGACAGAAAGGGTACTGGAGGTTAGCTTGCCAGCTAGGCTGAGATCTGGACCCAATAGCTGTGCCAGTGGGGAGTCTTACTGGGGACCAGGAAAGCAAGGGAGCAACCAGCCCCAGATTAATTGTGATCTCTGTGTGCACGTAATGGAAATTGTACTTTACTGTGTGTATTAGTTATCCTTTTCTCTTCTATGAGACGACCTCCTTGGTGTTATTGGTGAGGATTGAGGCTCCTTGATTGCTGGGCCAGGGAACGGTTGTCACAAGTGTTTGGCAGTGGTGGGATTTACTTCACATACTAATTGGCTTGTAGTGGTGTGGGTAGAGTGAATTCCTGTAGCTTATGTACAGTGATCTCTGAAGGTGTTTTCTACTCTAAAACAGCCAAGCAATGTATGGTCAGAGTTCAGATGAGAATTGTTTTATTTCTTTTGTTAGCTTAGTGTTAGTCAGGGTGAGCAGGCAGCATGTCAGCAGAACAGCATGGAAAGCTGACAAGGAGCCAGCTGGCGGAGATATGCCAGGCTAGGGGACTGGTGCATGGAAACCTGACTAAAGCAGACATGATTGCAGCCTTGGTTACAGCTGCATCAGAAAACAGCAGCCTGGAGGACAATCAGACTGACAGTGGATATACAATATCTTCGGAGAATGGACAGCTCAACCTTTCTGCAGTGGACTTAAAAATCCAGCTGGAGCTAAAGAGACTTGAGTTGGAGGCCATGCATATGGAACTAGAAGCAGCCGAGAAAATGAGGAGTCTACAAGCTGAGGAAAATGAGTGGCAGAGGAGGCATGAGAGGAAAATGCTGACTCTTCGCCAGAGTCATGGAGGTAATGGGGAAGGGAGTAACCAGACCCCAGAAGCAAAACAAATCAGTACATTTCTTCCACAGTTTAAAGAGGGTGATAATTTTGATAGCATCATTCATATGTTTGAGTGGCTATGTAAACAGTATGAAGTTGACCAAAGGCTCTGGGTATGGTTCCTGACCCCCTTACTCCATGGTAAAGTTGTAACTTCTTTAGCAAAAATGCATGACACTGACTGTTTTGATTATAGTGCTGTAAAAAGACAGTTATTAGAATGTTTTAAGCTAACACCTGAAATGTATAGGAAAAAGCTTTGTGAGCATAGATGCAAGGCAGATAAAAATGTATATGAATATGTTGTTGAACTGAGCACCTATTTTCATAGCTGGGTGACTGGATGTCTTGTCACCACTTTTGAAGGGCTGGCAGACATTTTGATAAGGGACGAAATCGTTAGCACTTTGCCTGAGGACATGAGGATCTGGTTAGTTGATAAACAGTGTGCTACTTCAGAGGAGTTGGGGAAGAAGGGAGACCTATACCTAGCAAGCAGGGCAGCCCTGCACAGGAAAGGGACCAGCAGTACTGCTCATGGGTCTAAAGAAACCCATGGTGGGCAGCACAGACTGCCCCAACAGAATCTGCCAGTAGCAGGGGAAGCCACTAGTCCAGGTACACATCCAGGAGCTAGGCTTAAATGTTTTGAATGCAACCAGTGGGGTCATGTGGCATACAGATGTCCATGGAGGCAAGGTGGGGAGCAAAAGGTGAGAGAGACAGTAAGTGGGAAAGACAAAATGCCAATAGTAGGTTGTCTTGAGACAAAAGGGGTATGGTAGTACCATCCTGCAGATGTCCTGATAGAGAAGGATTTGGATGAGGCAGTACCATGTGCTTATGCAGTTACACGCAGTCAGGCTAAGAGAGAAGCATATGAGTCTGGCAGCTTGGGGGAGACCCAGACAGACTGCATACTTGCAGCCAGGACTGGTGAGGTGGTTACTTTAGGAAGGGAGCTAATCTGTAGCAGTAAGACTGAATGGGAGTCCCAGCCGCTTGTGGGTTCTGATGTTCCCTTGGACAGAGTGACTGCAAAGGTACAGGTGAGTAGTAGTACCCAGGCTGACAGTGAGGCACCACTGTCAGGGGATGCCAGACGTCCTGTGGAAGGGGAGCTGGGAAGGGTTACAAGGAGAGAACTGAGACAGGCTTAGCTCTCAGACCCTACATTGCAAGGGCCCGAGACAGGTAGCTAGGGAGGCACCTGATTCTCAAGGGAAGGGGTAATCTGTATACTGGGACAGAGAGTGGACCCTGAGAGAGGACTAAAAGGAGAGAGTTCAGCAGTTGGTAGTGCCTAGAGCCTACTTTCTGGCGCTTCTAGCCATAGTCCATGATATTCCCTTTGCAGGTCATATGGGTATAAAACGTACAAGGAGACGTATTATGCAGAACTTCTATTGGCCTGGAATTTCCAGAGATGTAACAGGATACTGCAGGACCTGTGAGCAGTGCCAAAAGGTAGGCAAGGCAGGAGACAAGGTGAGAGCTCCTTTGATACCTTTGCCTGTGACTAAGGAGCCATTTCAGAGGGTAGCTATGGATATTGTGGGTCCCTTGAGTACCCCATGTTCCACAAGGAAATAATATATCCGAGTGGTAGTGGATTATGCTACATGATACCCTGAGGCAGTGGCTTTGTCCTCCATTGAGGCAGAGAAGGTGGCAAATGCTTTATTAGAGATTTTCAGGAGGTTAGGTTTCCCTAAACAAATACTGACTGACAGAGGTGCCAATTTTATGTCAGACCTGCTGGCTTGTCTGTGGATGTCCTGTGGGTTGAAGCACATGAAGACCACCCCCTACCATCCCCAGTCTAATGGTCTTGTTGAGAGGTTGAACTCTACAATCAAGTCAATGCTACGGGCATTTGCAGATCAGTTTAAGAGAGAGTGAGACAAATATTTGCCCCATCTGTTGTTTGCTTACAGAGATGTTCCCCAGGAATCCACAGGTTTTTCACCCTTTGTGTTCTTGTATGGGCATTGGCTGAGGGGACCTCTAGATTTAATTCGAGATGAGTGGGAAGGTGAGTGCGAGTCTCACAAAGAGTCTGTTGTGGCATATGTCCTAAACCTCAGGACAAGGCTCAGGGTAATCATGGGTATGGCCCAGGAAAACCTGGCAGAAGCACAACAACAGAAAACGTGTGGTATGACAGGAATGCTTGAGCTAGAGAGCATGCTGTAGGGCAGCAGGTAATGGTTCTCATTCCTGTGAGAAACAGCCATCTGCAAGCAGCTTGGTAGGGCTCTACAAGGTGGTAAGAAAGGTAAGTGATGTTAACTACATGGTGAAACTGCTAGGCAGAAGGCAGGGGCACAATTTGTACCATGTTAACATGATGAAACCTTACAATGATAGGGAGGCCCTTGTGCTGAGCATTTGCAGTGGATTGCAGGAGGAGTCTGAGGGAGATCTGGTGAATGATTTCCTCTGTGAGGCTCAGACTGACATCTCAGTGGAAGGGGTAGCAATGTCCCAGCAGCTATCTCCTATCCAGGTTCAAGAGATCTGAGCAGTGTTGCAGGAGTTTGGGAACATGTTCACTGGGAAACCAGGGTGCACCCACCTGGATTAACACCAGGTGGATACAGGGCCCCAAAGGCCTATTATGTAGGCTCCTTATAGGGTTCCTGAGAGAATCAAACTGACTCTGAGGGAGGAGGTACAGGAGATATTGGAACTAGGGGTGATTCAAGAGTCCAACAGTCCCTGGGCCTCCCTTGTGGTGCTGGTGCCAAAGAAGGATGGCAACACCAGGTTCTGTGTGGACTACAGGAAATTAAATAGTCACACAGAGTCAGATGCTTACCAGGCAGGTGAAGCCCTAGAGCAGCTGGGTGAGGCTAATTATCTTACACCTTATCTTACACCCATTGATCTTACCAAGGGTTACTGGCAGGTGACCTTGACTCCAAGGGTTAGAGAGAAGTCGGCCTTTGTGACTCCTTTTGGCTTGTATGAGTATACAAAGATGCCCTTTGGGATGAAGAATGCCCCAGTGACTTTCCAAAGGCTGGTAGATCATATCCTAGCAGGAGCAGGAAAGTTTGCCCTTGCTTACCTAGATGATATTGCCATCTACAGCCATTCCTGGTCAGAGCACCTTCAGCATGTCAGGGACTGCTGGGCAGACAACAGAGGGCAGGGTTGACCATTAAGCCAAGCAAATGTCAGGTGGGTATGGCAGAAGACTCCTACCTGGGCCATAGAGTGGGGAGTGGTAAGATAAGGCCAGAACCTGCCAAAGTGGAAGCCATTCAGGCATGGCCTGCACCTGTTACCAAAAAGCAGGTGAGGGCATTTTTAGGGACAGCAGGGTACTACAGAAAGCTTGTCCCCAGTTATAGTACCACAGCTACTCCCTTCACAGACCTGACAAGGACGAACAGGCCAGATAAGGTAGTGTGGACCCCAGCATGTGAGCACGCATTCCAGAAGCTTAAGGAAGCTTTGGGAGGACCCCCTGTGTTAGTCAGTCCAGATTACAGCAAATAATTTGTCGTGCAGGTGGGTGCTTTGAACCATGGGGTGGGGGCTGTACTTAGCCAGATTTCCTCAGAGGGAGAAGAGCACCCAGTGGTTTATCTCAGTCATAGGCTCCAACCCAGGGAGGAATGTTAATGCAGTGGTAGAAAAGTAATATCTAGCCATAGTGTGGGCACTGCAGAAACTTCAGCCTTATCTGTATGGAAGAAAAATCACTGTAATAACAGATCACAACCCCCTAATATGGTTAAACAGAGACAGCCAGCAAAATGCCAATGGGTAAGATGGAGCCTGGGGTTACAAGCATATATGTCAGTGCAGCACCACAGTGGGATTAGCAATGCCAATGCAGATAGGCTCTCAAGACAGGGAATGGGGTAAGGTATACTCAGATACACCTAACTCCCTCAAGCAGCATTTCTCAAGGGTCACTTGAAAAACTAGCTTGAGTTCTCTGGGGGGGGTGGTATGTGAAGATCGGGTGAAGATAGATGAAGGCTGCCAGCCTAGCCAGATAGAATTTTGTAGATAATTCTGTCATTTGTAAATATTAATGTAAACCACAGGTTTGTTGTCTTAAATGGAAGAAATAGTGTTACACATGGAACTGAAAAGAATGTAACAACAGATCAATCTACTGACCAAGTAAAGCATGTTGTGACCCTCTGATGTTAAAATTTGGAGCCAGTAAGTCTAGAGTGAGGCATCCTGCGTATTGTGTTAAGGCCAGAGTTAATGGCCAGCATTTGCGTGCTTAAATGTCCTTTATTGCACTGGTTTCTGCCCAGAGATGAAGAATGTAAATACAGTTTCTGTTAGCTTGGGAACACAGGGAAGTGTGAAGAATGATGTAATGGGAACCCAGTGAAGTGTGAAGAATTATGTAATGTGAACCAGGAATGTGATTTTTAAAAACAGAAAAAATCAGAGAGCATTATTCATTTTTGTCTTGACCGTCCAACTCACCAGCACTGTCTTGTTCTATATGTAAGTTTATCTTAGACTTGTGTTTTCTCCTAGAAATAGCTAGAAACTAGAAAGATTAGGCTAAGTGTTTTTCTGTGATGCCAGAACTGTACTACTGAATTATTTTAAGTATTTCCCTGTGATCTCTGAACTCTTCACTAGCACTGTGTAGTAAAAAGTATTGTCTTGTGTTTTTATTATTAAATATTTTTGAACCCTTTCCACTGTGGCTGTTTGTGTAGTGATCATTTAAGCTCTTTAGAGTACTTGCATGCCTTTGGTAAAATTGTACAGAGCCATACCAATAGCTTTAGCCCTGGGCTATACTACCTATTTGGGTAATAATATTGCACAGTAATAACTGGACACTCTTTTAAGGGCCTTTGAGTACCTGATAAATATTAGTGAGTGGTGGCAGCTGGTACTACCGTATAGTCTGGGTAAAAGGGGCACAGCTGAAGAACTTGTGCCAGCCTTCCTCAGGAGTATCTGTGTGGTTGTATAACCTCTTCTCAAGGTGTGTGTGTGTGTGTGTGTGTGTGTGTGTGTGTGTGTGTGTGTGTGTGTGTGTGTGTGTGTGTCAGCTACTGAAGGTTTTAGCTTGCTCACTAGGCTGAGATCTGGACCCTATAGCTGTGCCAGTGGGGAGTCTTATTGGGGACCTGGAGAGCAAGGGAGCAAACAGCCCCAGACTGACTGTGATCTCTGTGTGCTCTTAAGGGAAATTGTACTTTACTGTGTGTATTTGTTATCCATACCCCTACATGGGACACCCCTCACTGGTGTTAGTGGTGAGGACTGAGGCTCCTTGATTGCTGGGCCAGTGCATGGGTGTCACAAAAATAAAAAAGTAAGACAATCACAACCACCCCTGCTGGCCTGTTAGACTGAAAATAAATGGGATAAAAATATCTGGAAATGACCAAATGATTATAATGATGAAAAAAAAAAAGACAACAGGAGCTAACAACTTTTTGGGATGACCTAAAGAAGGCATGATCAGCCTTTTCAAACTCCAAACTAGATCACACAAAACTGAGTGGTAGATCAGTACTGGACAGCTTCACATCATAATTGCCCAATGGATGGAGGACAGAGGCAGGCAGGTAAATAAAGTGAAGTGAAAGAAAGAAAGAAGGTGAAGTACTGTAGTAACTAACAGTGGTTGTAATAAAAAAACACACATCAAGAGAAATCCAAAAGAAACACCAACAACGAAAATTGCAGCCAACTGGAAAAAGTTTTTACTTCTTTTCAGACAGATTCTGGTACCTCGGCCTTCGCCTTCATTGGAATAAATTATTTTAAATCACACCAGCTTATATATACACCAGTCATTCCAATTAAACAATTAAACAATTAAATGAGTTCATCAATTAAGCAGTTTTTTCAAATTTAACATATACTGCTATAATATTATTTATCATAACATATTATAAACTTTTATACATTAATATTTAAATTTCTAAATTCATACCATTTGGAAACAGGGTTTTGTAATTAATTATAAAGTTAGATTCCATTCTCAGTAATTTTTTCTGAAAATTAATGTTTGCCCCCCCACCACCCCCTCTGGTTTTGCCAAAACACTAAATACAAGATCTTCACATTCACCATTATGAAATTGATGAAAATGGTTAGCTACTGGACTATCCAGTCTACACCTCCTGATATCTCCCAAATGTTCCATGATTCTCAATTTTATTTTTATTTTTGTCTGCCCTATATACCATTGTTTTACTTCACAATTACAACCTATTATGTAAATCACCCCAAAAGAATTACAACTAAAATAATCAATGGCATTATATTTAACGCCATTTATTATATTGCCATCCAAATTCACAATTTTGCAACATACTTTACAATGTCCACAAGCATAAGCTCCAGCATTATGGACCCTGGCCCTCCTGCCCTTATGCCTAACCAATTCTTTTAAATTACTACATCTAGTATAAGAGAAAATTATATCATTAGGGATAATCGTTTTCAAAGAATCATCATTCATAACCATAGGCCACATACTATATATAATTTTTCTTAATATAGGTGAAAAAAGTGAATAAGAAGTTATGTACCTACCATAACGTTCCATGTTAGTTGTCTTCTCTCGCCTTCTTTCTTGCTTGATGGGTTCGGAGCCGATCCTCGGCTCCGACTCGGCACTTGCTTTAGCTCGAGAACTCCTTTTACCAGCTCGAGGCAGCCCCATATCCCATGATGCAAGGCAGTAAGTACCCAGATCTCGTTTGTTGACAAAGGGCAATAACACCAAGCATAAAATACTTCCCAAAGGAAGAAGAAACTTACAGATGGAAAAAGGACCAGGTCTGAATGGTCTTTAGCATAATAGTTTCTTATACAAGGTCTGTCCAGGCCAGGGGGAAGGAGGGAGGGTCGCAAGAAAGAAGGCGAGAGAAGACAACTAACATGGAACGTTATGGTAGGTACATAACTTCTTAATGTTAAGTTGTCAATCTCGCCTTCATTCTTGCTTGATGGGACCACGTCCTAGCACCTCTATCCTGGGTGGCTCAATGGAACAAACTCTTGAGGACTGTAGAGCCAAAACTGGCTCTGTCCCTGGAGGCCAAGTCCAATTTGTAATGGGAAACAAAAGTGTGAGGAGTGGCCCAAGTGGCCGCTGCACAAATAGTGTCCAAAGGTAGTCTAGCTTGAAAAGCTGTAGAAGTAGCTAAACTCCTAGTTGAATGTGCTTTAGGTTTTGAGCACAGCTGTTTTCCCCTGATCGTATAAATTTCAGTGATGACCGAAGAAAGCCATCTGGACAAAGTCACTTTAGAAACAGGAAGGCCTTTTTTATTATCCGCATAGGAAACAAAAAGTTGATCAGATTTTCTAAATTTTTTTGTTCTGTCCAAATAATATCTAAGCTGACGGTGGACGTCAAGACAATGTAGTTTTTGTTCAGCTCTATCTGAATAGTTAGGAAAAAATACAGGGAGATCAATGGATTGATTCAGATTGTTCTTTGAAGCGACCTTAGGTAAAAAGGATGGATTGGTTCTCAAAGATACTCTGTCTTTGTGAAAAATCAAATAGGGGGGTCGAACCGAAAGAGCATGAAGTTCAGACACCCTCCTGGCAGATGTAATAGCCACTAGGAATAAGGTTTTCCAAGAAAGATATTTCAGGGAACAAGAAACAGCTGGCTCGAAGGGGGGAAGAATCAAGGATGTCAGCACTAAATTTAGATCCCACTGAGGAGGAGGATTCCTGATTGGAGGCTTTAGTAGGAAAATTCCTTTCAAGAAGGCCCTGCAGAGCCTATGGGACATAATATTATGATCTGCTATTCCGACATGAAAATTAGAAATAGCAGCCAATTGAACTCTGACTGTGGAAGAAGAGGAACCTGCATGAAAAATCTCTGCTAAGAAGTCCAGAACTGCCTGAACAGGGGCAGTAAAAGGATCAATATTTTGGGCTTTAGCCCAATAAGAGAAACGTTTCCATTTGCTTGTGTAAATCCTCCTGGTAGAGGATTTAAGTGAAGCTACAATGATGTCTCTAACTGGGTTAGAGATCAAAGGAAGCCTGGCTAAGGAAGGAAGTGGAGCAACCATGCTGTGAGGTTGAGAGAAGGGATTGACCGGTGCAGCTGACCCGATTGGTGAATCAGAAGATCTGGCACTGGGTCCAGATGCCACGGCTGCACCAAAAGGTGATGATGGAGGAACGGGAACCAAACTTGTCGAGGCCAGTAAGGGGCAATGAGAATCAATTTGGCTCTCAAGACGGTAGCTTTCTGGATCACCTGAGGGATCAGAGGAAATGGAGGGAATGCATAAAGAAGTCCCTGGGGCCAATCCTGGGTCAGAGCGTCTCTGGGGATGGCCTGATAGAGGGAAGAGGCTGAAGAAGTCTGGACATTTGCTGTTTTGGGGAGTAGCAAAAAGATCGCAACATGGACGACCCCATTCCAGAAAAATCTCTTCCGCTATAGATTGCTTGAGAGACCACTCGTGAGGCATGAGGATAGCTCTGCTCAATCTGTCCGCTATAATGTTGGTTTTCCCAGGGATATGCGTTGCTACCAGAAACCGATGAGAGGAGATCGCCCATTGCCAAAGTCTGAGCTTCTCGACACAAGGGGTAGGACTTGGTTCCACCCTGTTTGTTGATATACCAAACTACAGACATGTTGTCTGTGTGGACTGCAATTGTCCCTACGGGAAGAAAGTCGTTGAGGGCTTGCAACGTTAAAAGCACTGCTCTCATCTCCAGGACATTTATGTGCAGATGGTACTCGAACGGTTGCCACGTCCCATGAACCATCCTGCTCTGATAATGACCCCCCCCACCCGATCAGGGAGGCATCCGTGGTGACAGTGGCTATCGGGGACGGGGGTACAAAGCACCTGCCTTGGTGAACCTGAGGCGATGTGAACCACCAAGCAAGATGTTGTTTGCATGTCTGTGTCACCAGAATCTGGTGACGCATTGGGAGTTGCTGGTATGACCACTGTGTGAACAGCATCCACTGAAGGAGGCGCATGTAGAATCGAGCCAGGGGAAGAAGAGTAATGGCCACAGCCATGAGACCTAATACCTTTAGAACCATTCTGGCCTGTACTTTCTTGCTGGCCAGAATGATCCTGACATGAGTCTGAATGTCTGAAACTCTTTGTTCTGTAAGGGTAGCTGACATCGAACAGTGTTTAAGTTTGCCTATGAAGGTAATAGACTGGCAGGGCGATAAGGATGACTTTTCGAAGTTGATTGAGATGCCTAAATGAGAACAAAGGTCTATTGTGTAATCCCTGGCTTGAATAAGCTGATGCCTGGTGGTGGCTGACAGGAGCCAGTCGTCGAGATACGGAAACACCTGGAATCCTTGACGTCTCAGGTGAGCCGTGACCACTGCCATGCATTTGGTGAACACTCTGGGGGCTGTAGTGAGACCAAAGGGCAGGGCTCTGAACTGGAAGTGACTGGACCCCAGCCGAAAGCGGAGAAATCTCCTGGAGCGTCTGAATTTTGATGTGATAGTACGCATCCTGAAGATCTACTGAGCACATCCAGTTGTCCTTCTGTAAGAAGGGCAGAATTGACTGAAGAGTGACCATTCGGAATCTTGTCTTCCTGACAGACTTGTTGAGTCTGCTGAGATCCAATATTGGTCTCCAGTCTCCCGTCTTTTTGGGGACCAAAAAGAACCTTGAGTAGATTCCGGGCTCTGAATGGTCTGTTGTAACTGGCTGAATGGCTCTTTTTTGCAGTAGTTTTGCGATTTCTAACTCTGCAATCTCCCTTAGAGCGGGTGGTACATCTGGAAGGGAACTTGAGGGGAAGGGACTTTCCTCGAAAGGAATTATGTAACCCTTGGATATGATCGACTGTACCCATCTGTCTTGAGTGAGGGAAAGCCAGGCTTCTGGGTACAGTGATAATCTTCCCCCGACTGCCTCCAAGGAGGGACAGCCGGGCAACACCTCAGGGATGCTGAAAGGGCTTATCAGAGAGAGGCTCCCTGTTTCCCTGGTTTTTTGGACCCCCTCTGCCTCTAGAGCGGCGTCTGTTGTTATTACCCCCTCTGCCTCTAGGGGTAAACTGACCACGTGAATCCGGCGTGACTCCTTGGGATTTACGGAACCACATCTTCCCACCCTTCTGTCCTTTGGGATAAGGCCTAGAAGGGGTGGAAAAACGGACTCCAACAGCAGAAAGAGTCTTGCCGTCCTGCTCACACCTGGTCAAGGTTTCCTTCACCTGAGGGCCAAACAAAGCTGACCCATCAAAGGGAGAATTTGTGAAGGACGCCTTAAAGGGATCCGCAAAATCACATAGCCGCATGCAGGCTTGGCGTCTAAGAGCCACACCTGTGCCTGCGGCTCTACGCTCCATCCGCAGCATAAGATATTAGCCGCATGGAGGAGTTAGCAATGGAATTGAGGGTTCCTAGCTGCGAAGCAATCTTTTCTTGAGCCCCTGCAGCTGTAGGATCCTGAACTACTTCTCCCAGCTCCTTCAGGATATCTCTGGAGTCTGGTGAAGTGACAAAGATAATTCAGCGAGCATAGCAAAGGTCGCTGAGGAAAACATCCGCTTGCCGTACCTATCCATGGTCCTAGAGTCCTTATTAGGAGGATGGACAGGCACGGAAGGATCTGCAAGTTCCTTTTGGTGGCCGCAGCCACCACCATGGCATCAGCGGGACACCCTTGGTAAGGAATTGTTTGTCACTAGGGGCAGTGATAAATTTAGAAGGCCTCCTAGGGACTGGCTCTACAGAGTCAGGAGCTGTCCACGCCTTCGTGCAATAACCTGCATAAGGGGTCGAAGGCGGAGACACCCAGGAGGTGGAGGGCAGAGATCCAAACGCCTCTAGGTATACTGACTCATCCTCAGAGGGATTGTTGGTGGGCCAGTTTCCCTCTGTTTCAGAAGTTCTAGGATGTCTGAGAAAGAGACATCCTCAGAGGGGATCTAGGGATCCCTCTGACTCATCAAAGTCAGTGTCCAGTGACAGACTCGGGAGTCTACATGCTTCCTCTTACAAGTCCTCTTCCTAGGAGGATCTCCCGAACATCAGGAGAATCCTCGGAAGAGGGGAAATTCCCAATGGGGAAACCTGAGGCGGAGGATCTCTGGGTCCTGTAGCAAGAGAAGTGGCAGAGATGTCAACAGGTACCATAGAGGGAGGAGCTACGGGAACAGACTGCTGACTGATACCAGTGGCCAGTACACTCTTCATCACCTCGAATGCTCCCTCCCAGGCAGGTCCGAGAGAACCCGCTCCAAGAGCTAGGAACTCCAGGGACCACCGAAGGGAAGTCTCCGAGGCAGATGTCGGAGCCGAGCTCACCAGGCCGAGGCTCCAAGGGGAAGAGCGGGCTCGGACAAGGGTCGATGCCACTCACCCCTCGGAGGAGACCATGGAAGCCCGACCACCAATCCCTCTAAGGAAGAGGAGATAAGAGTAGGGGCTGAAGGAACAGAAGGGGGTATCCGTCCTCCAGCCGTAGCAGTAACCATGCCCGAAGACTCCAACTCCAAGCTCTGGGGTAGAGTTGAAGGAGGAACTGTAACGGGGTGTGGACCAACAGTCGTCTGCTGAGACGGACTGTGTAACATTTGGGCCAGTACCTGTGACTTGAGTAATCTACTGACCACTCTCTAGGTCATGATCTGACAACCTGGATGACCTTGAAGATCGGCTCCGATGGCTCCGTTCCGATAGAAGAGGTGAAGCCAGAGCCGAAAGTATCGGCTCCAAGGAAGGAGACCTCGACCTCTTCCTGGAATGAGCCATCGGAGCCGATACTATCGATCCTGTCGGCGCCGACTTCTCGGAGCCGACAGAACGCCTCGATGTATCGGCTCCAGCCGGAGCCGATACAGCCACCAAAGTAACGGTGTCGGAGCCGATCGGAGCCGACACCGATGCCTGTGCCACATGGGTGTCGGAACCGATCGGAGCCGACATCGAAGTGGACAATACAGATTCGGCACCGATAGCCATCGGTGCCGAAAGCTTTATCAAGCCAGAATCGGCTCCAGCCGGAGCCGATCTCGACTCAGTACGAGTCGGAGCCGAGGCCGCAGGCTTAGATACAGAAGCCTGGGCCTTGGCAGGTTTTGTTGATTTTTGTGGAGCCGACTTAGCCGGAGAGCCCTCCGGCTTAAGAAGGCCCCTGAGAATCAACTTGTTACGTCTCTCCTGCAGGACTCTCTGGCTGAAGGAGTGACAAATAGCACAGGAGTCCTGCAGGTGAAGAGGGCCCAAACAATACAGGCAAGAAGTGTGACCGTCTGTCAGAGACATCTTCTGACAGCACGAGTCACACTTCTTAAAACCTGAAACCCTCTCCTTTGACATGGTGCCGAAACACAACACACACAGACACACCAGTCAAAATTAAATTAAACAAAATACCAAGAGGTATTCTATAAAAACACCAACACACACACCCTAACAGGGGGGGGGGATGGGATAGGGAAAATTCACTAACAAAAAATTAAAAGAGACAGGGAATTTCTGTCAGAAAAGGGTAGAAATAAATTTAAACTATCAAAAAATTAGTTTTAGACTAAAAAGGGGCTTGAAAAATCACAAATGTGAACTACTTACCAGGAGCTGGTAAAGAGAAGACCTCCCAAGCGAAGCGGCAAACGAGATCTGGGTACTTACTGCCTTGCATCATGGGATATGGGGCTGCCTCGAGCTGGTAAAAGGAGTTCTCGAGCTAAAGCAAGTGCCGAGTCGGAGCCGAGGATCGGCTCCGAACCCATCAAGCAAGAATGAAGGCGAGATTGACAACTTAACATTACCTATTTACAAAAAACATTTTATCCTTAACTTCCGAGTTATTACAATCATTACTAGCTAATTTTAACAATTTTCCATTTTCCCTTGTATTTACACTTTTAATATTCTTTCTACCCATATCTTGATGAACAGTCAGATATAAATTTAAATCCCGTTCAATTCTGTTTCTATGTGACATAATGCTATCCCATCTATATCCTCGACTATGTAATTTCTCACATATTGCATCAAATTCCCTCTTTATATTCTTAACCTCTGAAGTATTAGCAGCAATTCTTTTAAATTCTCCCAGAGGTAAAGAATTAATTAACTGAACACTATGCATACTAGTGGCATGCAAAAAATTGTTCACTGCCGTAACTTTATGGAAGGGTTTATGTTGTATCTTCCCATCATCTCCAACATAAAATTCAACATCCAAAAACTGGATTGATCTTGGCCTTACCTCAAAAGTAAAGTCCAAACCACAAGAGTTTAGTTTCAAAGTTGAAATGAAATCATTAAACTCCATTGAATTACCCTTACACAGAAATATTAAATCATCAATATATCTCTTGTAAACAATCACATTCTTCCGAAAAAAATTAGTAGTGTACAAAAATAGATTTTCAAAAAACCCCATAAAGATTATGGCATAAGACAGAGCAAAACTGGCACCCATTGCTGTCCCTTCCCTTTGTAGATAGTATTTTTTATCAAATTCAAAAAAATTGTGAGTAAGACAAAATTCCAGTAGGGAAATGATATATGTTGTTCTAGGTCCATCTCCCAAAAGTTGATATACCGCATCTAAACCCCATTTATTACAAATAGATGTATATAAAGATTTTACATCAACACTAGCCCAATAGAAATTATCCTGCCATAATATTCCCTTAAAAGTATCACAAACCTCCTTTGTGTTTTTAACATGGGATGGGATTCTCATAATATATTTCTTTAACACAGAATCCAAAAAAATTCCCACATTTTGTAAAAAGGCTCCTTTTCCACTAACAATCGGACGCCCTGGGGGATTATTTAAATCCTTATGTATTTTAGGTAAAATAAAAAATTTTGCAATACTGGGATTCTTGACATATAATTTTTTCACATCCCCTGAGGAGAAGAAACCCAATCTTTCCCCTCTATCCAATAAATCATGTAGGGCACTGTTGAATTCCAAAATAGGATTATTCAGAAGGGAAGTATAAACATCACTGTCCATCAGAATGTTTAAAGCTATAGAGTTGTACTTTTCTTTATTAAATACAACCCAGTTGCCCCCCTTATCTGACTCCACAAAAACATATCGGTCACTGAGCTCTCTAATATGACATAATGCTTGCCACTCTTCCTTTGTTAAATTGAAATCCATTACTTTTTTCTTAAACAAACCATATACCTTCATAATTAATTTCTTCACAACATTTTCAAAAACAACAATGGTCTGATTAATTTTAGCAGGCATAAAATCACTGCTATGTGGAACCTGCGGCACATCAAATTTACCATAACCAGTGTTATATTCAAAATTCAAACATGTAGAATTTTCTGTCATACCATAAATATCTACCATTTCGTTTTCATGTAAAGAAATATCCATTAAGGAATTATCCATGAAAGAATCGGGCTCAGATAATACAACAACTTCCTTATTGCAAAAAAATACCTTCAAATGTAACTTCCTGCAGAAGTCCTTAACTTCATTCAGAATTTCAGACACACAAGGAATATGTGTAGGAACAAATTTAGTTCCTTTACATAAGACATTCCGCATGTTATTAGTAATGGTGCAATCAGATAAGTTAATAATATTTAAAGAGGACCCCGGACAAACAGCAGCATCAAACTTTTGAGAGTCAGGCAAACAAGTATTAAATAAGACATGGTCAACAGTAGCAAAGTCAAAAATAGCATCAAACTTTTGAGAGTCAGGCAAACAAGTATTAGGTAAGACATGGTCAACAGTAGCAAAGTCATTATTGAGTCTTTTTTCCTTAGCGTTTGCATTAAGGCTAAATAAGTCAAAGTCATTTTTTCTCACCCCTGAACTGAAAACGTCGATTCCGACCCTTTCTCTGATTTACTCTGCCATTCGTCGTGGTCTCAGTTTCTGAAATTTCATTAGAAGCAGAAGCTTCCCCGATATTAAGTTCCTCAAACGATACGCTTTTGCGCCCAACAGAACTGGTATCCGCTGAAGAAATGGAAGTATCTCTCGAGTCGCGGGACCTAAACCTCTTGCTTTTCACAGGTGTCTTACCCCGCCTATTTTTAAGGTTGTATTGCCAGGAAAAAATCTTGCCTGTACTGTAATCAGTACTATCTCGAGTATACTTTTTCTTTTTCCGTAAAATAACTTGTTGTTCTATTTTGGACACCCGACTCTTGATATTTATTAGATTAACTTCCACTTCTGACTCAGAACAATCAGAGAGCAGTTTATCTTGCATACTGACAATTTCTTCACGGATTTTTTTCAGCATTCTTTCATTACGTTTTATTAGCACTCTTAACAAGCCCAATGTACATTTGAGAGAAATGTCTTTCCATTCGTCAAACAAATCTGATTCTTCCTCAGAATTTGGATGGCAATATAATAAATGGCGTTAAATATAATGCCATTGATTATTTTAGTTGTAATTCTTTTGGGGTGATTTACATAATAGGTTGTAATTGTGAAGTAAAAAAATGGTATATAGGGCAGACAAAAATAAAAATAAAATTGAGAATCATGGAACATTTGGGAGATATCAGGAGGTGTAGACTGGATAGTCCAGTAGCTAACCATTTTCATCAATTTCATAATGGTGAATGTGAAGATCTTGTATTTAGTGTTTTGGCAAAACCAGAGGGGGTGGTGGGGGGGCAAACATTAATTTTCAGAAAAAATTACTGAGAATGGAATCTAACTTTATAATTAATTACAAAACCCTGTTTCCAAATGGTATGAATTTAGAAATTTAAATATTAATGTATAAAAGTTTATAATATGTTATGATAAATAATATTATAGCAGTATATGTTAAATTTGAAAAAACTGCTTAATTGATGAACTCATTTAATTGTTTAATTGTTTAATTGGAATGACTGGTGTATATATAAGCTGGTGTGATTTAAAATAATTTATTCCAATGAAGGCGAAGGCCGAGGTACCAGAATCTGTCTGAAAAGAAGTAAAAACTTTTTCCAGTTGGCTGCAATTTTCGTTGTTAACAGTGGTTGCAGTCAAAATGAATAAGATGCTCCTAGAAAAGTTAGCTTAAAGCAAACAGGGTTGTCAGCAATGTCTTGGCTAAGCATCAAAAACATGGTGATTTAAAAAAATCACTTTTAAGGAAATGGACAGAGTTCAGCCAGACATAAGGGTACAAAAGTTCTGAGGCAGTGTTCAGACTGAATGGCCTATTAAGAACAATGATATCATAAAACAGGGTACAAATTACCTTCCCCTACCCAGTTATTAGTTCTATTTAAATAATTTTCTAATGTTTTAGACTATCAAACTGTAATCAAAACATTACTCCACAAGGCAGACATCTGATTTGATATAAAGGAATATCTTAACTTTGCTTTGCATAAGTGTGTCTGAAATTTCTTATTTTTTAAAAATGTCCATATTAAGTAAAATTTGCAATACATCATCATAAAAAGTTATTGTAAGATAAAAATTATTGTTCTCATAATATACCTGTTGCGACAACCCACCACTGCCAACCAGTAATCAATGAGCCACAATCCTCACCACTGGCAACAGTGGGGGATGATCACTGGCAGGATAACAGGTACACTCACAGTTGCACAGATTCTCTCTACATCAAGTGCAATTTCCCTTAAGAGCACACAGAGGCCACAGTCAGTGCAGGGCTGGATTATCCCTCTTCTTCCAGATTCTCAGTAAGACACCCTACAGGCACAGCTAAAGAGTGGAGATCTCAGTTAAGTGACCAAGCCAAGACCTCCAGCACCCTCTCTGTCCAACCAGTGATTCATGTCCCTGCCCAAGTAGATGACACTCACGCTCTTTGAGGTTTGATTTACACATACAAAAGACAGTTTGACCAAGAGCAAGGCTCTTAGGAGTGGCCCACACAGTGTCACCAAATAAATATGCAAGTACTCTCAAAACTTAAATATCAGGGAAGTAAATAGTGTGGGAAGAAATAGCCAGGGAATTGTTATGGCTAGGCTTGTATAGGCCCTAGGGCCAATAGCTTAGTACCAACCTATGAACCTACCTCTAGGCTGACAAGCCACAATGAAAGGTTTAAATATATTTAATAATAAAAGAAGAAGACAATATTAAATATATATTCAAGTAACATCAGAGTTCAAAACCACAGGAAATATTTAAAATAACATTGCAGTACAAGCTCACACAAATAAAGGAAAACATCTAAACTAGGCTTCACTATATTTCTGACTGCATCTAACAGAATTATACTGCTCCCTAGAACCTTACTTACTATAGAGTAAGGCAGATGTGGTGAATTCCCTGTCTCACTAAGAGACTTCTCAAAATAATATCTACAATATTACTGCTGAGATAGCTTGCAAAATAACATCACTTCTGGTCATCTGACTTCTAGTTCCCAGGCAAAACCTCCATTGCTGAAGCTGGCAGTATTTAGCAACTACCTGTAAAAATACTCATACAAGGACCGTTGGTCAGATCTTTCGCAGATGCCAGAAGTCACAAAACAATTGCATTCCTTCATGCTTTCAGAATACCAGTTATTTCACTCCAAGAATAATGCAAAACCCTTCCTAGAACAGACTTCGTGTCTATAACTGCAGTGAAACATGAAAGATAGCCTCTGTAAGGCCTAGCCCATAAAGTAATTTAATTTCAAATATTTTTCTAAAGTTCTCTGGACTGAGGTTAACCCTCCAGTTTCCTCTGTTAACATATTCATTTAAACAGTTACAATAGTGCATGTACATTTCTGTTCTCTTCCAGTCGGGCACACTGTGGATACATTTTAAACACAGCATTTTACAAATACCTTTTCCACACAAACATCTGTACAGAGCAGTTTGATATACACATGACATACAGTTTTAATACATTTGCAACACAAGAATATTGTATAAATTAGTTCGATCTTCACAAATGAGATAGAATTATTTATAAAATGACTGCTAGTTGAGTTCTGGCAGTACCTCCTTTCATCACACCTATAACCTATAGAATAAATATTTCAGTACTCATATCTGCTTGTATGATCATATTCCTTCTCAGCAGTATTTTTTAGTGAATCTTTGTTGAATACCCTCCAAAACTTTCATCTGACCCTTAGTGTAAATGCAAACCATATGATAGGTCAGGTGTAGGTATTATATACTGTAATCAAACAACCTATATCTCTAGTACCTAAAAATCTTTAAGCAATAAACCGTTATGTTCAATGCTTTGGTACTAACCAGATTAACATGAGCATTAAGTGAGTAATCTCAGGACATTAAAATATCAAGATCACTATATTGTTGAACTTCAGTAAGACTAAGAGAACTTATTTGTATTTTCTGGTTAAAGTACATGATATTGCACTTGTCTAAATTAATTTTTAGTCCTAAATTAGATGGCCAGTCACCTAATAATTTCATGTAAGAGTTCACATTACCATAATCTATATTTTGTATAATAAACCCAATCTTGCAATCTTCTGCATATTTATAGGTCCACACTTTCTAATGTCTTGGTATTGTAGAAAAAGCTGCATTAAATACAACAGGCCCTAAAAAATATCCCTGAGGTACTTCGGATGGGACTGTTGCACAGCTAGATAGTATACATTAGAACTTCACACACAGCTTGCTGTTACTTAGCCATCCCATTAACCATTTAATAATATAGCAGTTAATGTTTAATATTTTTAAACTGTTGTAAATTACTGAAAATAGCAAGCTAACAAAAACTTTGAGTCCAGGTATTTACCAGGAAGTAAACCTGAATCCCGAGCAACTGTAATCTGATCTTCCATTGACAAATCCATGGTGTTCAATACTGATAAGTGTATCACTAAGGTTAGATTTACTCATTAGCTCAAATGCACATCTTTCAAAACATTTGTCAAAAAACAGATGTCAAACTAATAGGTCTATAATTTGTAACTTCTTATAAACTGGGGAAATGTAATTGTTTCCATGATATAGGTACAGTCCTACTGGCTAAGCGTCTACTAAAATATCCAAAACCGGCACAATGCCTGCCTTCAAAATGACTATTAGAGTACCTGGGATTATGTCTGGACCCATTGGTGTAGTCTTCTTAATCTTATTCAATGCAATAATAATGGTATCAGTAGTAAACTGAGGGCAAAGAGTCTTTAACTAGTGTTAAAAATGTCAAAACATTAACATGATTATTACAGTTAAAAAATATTAAACACATTTCTAATAGCCTAAGGATCAGATATTACTATTGTACTTGTTTTAATGGTTGGAGTTACTGTATCTTTGTTAAATGAATTAACATAATTATAGAAAATGTTCTACATGGAGAATGTTTTAACAATCATAGTTCAGGTTTTCTTTAGCCTATCCAATTTTAAATTTCAAGTCCAGGAAGTCATTAAAAGAAAGAAGGAGTGCATGAAGAAGTAGGAGATATAAAAGACTTACTAGGCTAGGAAGAACTACTGATTGACTAACAAAGAAGCTAAGAAAGAAGTTGCAATAGCAAAGAATAGGGCATCGGAGGCACTCTACCAACTTCTGATAAGTGAATCAGTAAGTGGCACAAAGAAACTATATCAGGTTGCAAGGCAGGCAGAAAGATAAAGAAGATTGTCATACACCCTTCATAAGGGATGCCAGCAACCTGCTCACCAGTCCACAGGACATCAAAGACAGATGGAAGGAGTATTTCCAGCAGCTTCTGAATGAAGAAAACCCAGCGGAAGCTGTACTGCCCCAGAAACAGCCTACAGAAAGAGAAGATGAGCCCACCCTAGAAGAAGTAAAAACAGCACTAAGGAAAATGAAGTCAGGGGAAGCAGCAGGCTCAGACGAGGTCACAGCAGATATGATAAAGATGCTGGGTGAAATAGGGGAGAAATGGCTCCTGAGGGTACTAATAGTGTGGAAAGAAAGGTGTATCCCAGATGACTAGAGAATAAGCATACTTGTGCCAGTGTACAAGAACAAAGGAGACATCCACAACTGTGGGCAGTACAGAGGCATCAGACTTCTATCACACTGCATGAAAATTCTGGAGAGGGTGATTGATAGATAGGCAGAGAAGTAGAAAGTAAGATGGGAAATGAGAAGTTCAGATTCAGATCAGAATGCAGCACAATAAACCTGATGTTTGTAGTGAGACAGATACTTGAGAAGAAGCTAGAGAGGAGGAGAGAGTCCAACTGGGCATTCTTAGACTTGGAGAAAGCATATGATAAGTTCCCAAGAAAACTGATCTGGCAAGTACTGCCATGGTTTGAAGTCCCAAAAACACTGGCAGGATTAAAGCAGTCTATGTACAAGGACCCAATGACTCAAGTGTTTGGTCTCACAGAGAGGTTCCCATTGGGAGTGGGTGTACACTAGGGTTCAGCTCTGAGTCCACTGCTTTTCATACTGATGATGGACTACATTAGCAAACAGGTCGGAGGGGACAGATCAACAAAGTTGCTGTATCCAGGTGGTGTGGTATTACAGGCTGACTCTGAGCTAGAACTTCAGCAAAGGATAGGAGAATGGAATGCAAAACTGAAGGCACATCAGATGAAACTAAGCATAAATAAGAGGGTGGTAATGTCAGCAAATTGGGTAAATCATAAGAATCTGAGAATAGAGATAGAAGGGAAGACAGTGAGATAGGTAAACAGCTTCAAGTATCTGGGAGGGGTGGTTGAGAAGAAGGGAAGTCGGAATGATGAGGTCAAAGCTAGAATCAGAGGGGGAGCAGCCAACTGGCATAGATTCTCAGGTGTAGTCTATGACAGAAGAATGCCAAAGAATCTGAAAAGTAAGGTGTACAAGACAGTGGTGCAACCAGTATGACTGTATGGTACAGAAACCTGGGCAGTAAAGGCAGAACAGCTGAAGAAGCTAGAGGTGATAGTAATGAAGTGCCTGAGAAGGGTGGTAGGATGCACACTGTGGGACAGACGAAGAAATGAGGACATAAAAGCAGAAGCCAAAGTAGCTCCAATTGCAGAAAAAATCAAAAAGAACAGATTACAGTGGTTTGGACATGTGCAGAAAAGGAGAGGACAATCTGGTAAGGAAGATTTGGGACAAACAGGAAGAAGGTAAGAAGAAGTGAGGACATCCAGCAAAGAGGTGGATGGACCGTGTGAAAGAAGATCTGAGACAGTCAGGCACGAGTGTAAAAGAAGGAAGGAGTGTGGCACTGAAGCGAGAGAGTTGCTGACAGTTAACATGATACCCCAACCCCATGTAGAAAAAAATGGGAAAAGGGGGCTGATGATGATGAGGGAGCACATTCTGCCTCTTAACCTTCTGTCAATGAACTGCAGTTAATGTGACACAAATTATATTTTTTACAACTTAGATATACTTTACTATGTGAAGACAGTTTAGTAGTAAATGTTATGAAACAATGATCTGAACATCCAGGAGGAGGCCCTATCTTTATATCATCCACACTTTCAGGAATAGAAGTTAAGATTAAATCAGGTACATTTCTAATTCTGGGCTCATTTAACACGTGTCAAATTAGCATAGATTATTATTTGAACAAATTCTCTTTCAAAAATGGTATTTACTGAGTAATAATTCCAAGAATTACCTGAATAGTTAAATCTTCCAAAAATTTAATATTCTTAACTTTTAAGTAATTCTCTAATTTATGTAAAAAGTTCTAATGGGCTAAACTATACATGGAAGGGGTTTGACAGCATAATGTTAGGTGAATTATTGTGATACTACTAGCATCTTTTGAGTGTACTACACTACTTATTATATTACTTATTTCCTGGATGAGTTCAGATGAAATTGAGTTATGTATCCACAAAGTAACTGCACCGCCCCTGGAGTTTTCTCTCAGGCATTCCAATTTAACAAAAAAATTAAGGTTATAATCTACTGAATTCCATGACTCAACAACTGCCATATGTTTATATTGCTCATGAGTTATTAATCCAAGTAATTAATCAAACTTATTTCCTGTACTTCGTGCACTGCAAACATAACAGTTTATAACTCTAAAAGATCTAGTAATGCTAGCCTTTCCTGATGTATAGGATCTGATCATAAAAAAATGATGTATATGTACAGACATTTTCCCCACAACATAGACTACCCTATATGGTTTGAGATGAAAGTTGTCAGTTGAAAATAGCCTGTTATCCAAAACACAGTCCTCAAAGCATTTAACTAGTTCAATCTTACAGACAAATGCTAATTGCCTTAACCAATTATTAAATATACAAGCCTTTGAGAACATATAATCCAACCAAGACTGTGGTGGAACAATTTCACTCAAAATACTTTGGACTTTATTTATTTCCAATTATGCGGCGATGTCCAGTATTTAATCTTTCATATATTTCAGTTGGGTGTAGTTCAAGTCATTAAATTCTGTGTGGATAATAAATATATCATATTTTGGTAAAAGTTTATGAATTATTTATTGTATACGTGTTAATTTCAATCTAGGCAATGATGAAACTGTAATTACTTCTCTGTTTATTTTACAGAGCTGAATAACAGTTAATTCCAACAGGGAACCTCCTCGTAGCAAAACTTCAAAGCAGGAATCTGTTAAATTTTAAATTATCCCTTTGATTATCATTTTTTCCCTTTTCATAAACTCAGAACCTGTATTTGGTAAATCTACAGTGATATTTCTACTCCTATTCCTAACTGTAATATTTTTAAGAACGAAAACAGAGAAACACTGGCAACAGATGCATTGTTTGGGGCTCTTTCCGAGGAAAAACCATGCTACTGAAGTATGGTCGGAACTAAAATAGAAATAGAAACAGAGAAAGCAGTCCCTAGATTTCAAGAAAAAATACATATAGAGATTTAGAGAAACGCAGAGTTCATCTGTCAGAAGGATTGATTTCATAAATGCTACTATTTGAAAAGAATACTCCACGTTTCTCTATATCTCTATATACAGTTTTGCTTGAAATCTAGAGACTGCTTTCTCTGTTTCTACTTCTAACTGTAATATTCTTATCAACACAATCATTCATAGTTCTTAGTTCTTCCTTGCTGTTATCATGAACACATTCTAAAGGGTCTCTATACTTAATATCTCTTTATCATTAAAAACATTATTTTCTTCAGAATTAAATTATTTTCAGGCTACAACTAGTATCATAGGAAGTTACTAGGCTTTTGGCCCTGAGGTCCTTATAAGCCTAGCAAAGAGTTTGGCCCATGTTTATACAAGTCAAGACCTAATGCTCCTGTCCAGCAGGGACATGGGTGGAATCCCATGGATGAATTCTCTATTTCCCAACCAGTTATCCAGGTTACGCTTAAAATGGGGGTAAACAGGTACTCTGCTTGACATGGAGAGGGAGTCTATTCCATAGAAGGGGGACTCTCTGGGATACAAATCTGTCCTGCCAACAAGCCCTATTGATATCACAGAACAGGTTGTGGCCACTCGTGTGGGTTATTCGAGTGGAGCTTGATTTGCGGATATGAAGCAGTCCCATCATGGCGGGATCCAAGATCACCTTGTATGCCAGACAGAGGTCACCTCTGAGGAGTCTGTATGAAACTCAGTAGAGGGATAGGGCTTTTAGCTTATCTGTGTATGGTAGATGGTTTCCCCTTGTTTGCTGATGTACCAGACTACTGGCATATTATCTGTTTGATTAGCAATAGTTCTGGTTGGGAGAGTGTCTTAGAAGGCCTGCAATGCTAGGAGGACAGCTCTCATTTCCAGGACATTGACATGTCTTTTGGCCTCTTTGGGGCACCATGTGCCTTGGACTGTCCTTCCCAAGAAGTGCCCCCCCTCACCTGATCTGAGAGGTGTCCGTGGTCACTGTGGCCTTAGAATGATGGAGAACAAAGGGATGGCCTTCTTGTATTTGACTGGAATGGATCCACCATAGAAAGTAATCTTTGAAAACTTGCATTACTTTGACTTGACTGGATAATGGTTGTTGAAGAAAGAAACAGTGAGTTACAAGTGTCCATTGAAGGAGCCTCATATGGTTCCTTGCCAGTGGTACTAGAGTGATTGCAGCTGACAGGGATCCCAATGCTTGCAGGATCAGACAATCTGAAAGAGAAGAACTCTGAATGATCTTTTCACCTTGAACTGAATTGTTTGAACCTGGGACAGAAGCTATTTGAGTGACTGCATTGAACAGATCAGCGATAAATTCCAATATATGAGTTGGTTCAAGTTAAGATTTGTTGTAATTGACAAAATTCCCCAGACGAGAGCATAAGTGGAGTAAACATTCCTGAGCTTGAATTAGATGACACCTGGTTGGAGCGGTTATGAGTGAGTTGTCCAGATATGAAAAAACCTGGAATCCCTGGAATCTCAGGTGAGCTGCAACTACTGCAATATACTTCAGTAGCACTCTGGGGTCTTTGGTGATACCAAAGTGCAGTGCTTTAAACTGGTATTCAGTGGACCCAGGAGAAAGCATAAATATCCATTTGACTGTCATAGTACACATCCAGAAGATCTACCAAGCACATCCAGTCGTCCTAGTACAGAAAAGGCAGAATGGACTGAACTGTGACCTTGCAGAACTTTGTATGCTAAACTGATCAATTTAGTTTGCTGAGATCCAAGAGTGGTCTCCAGTCCCTTATTTTCCTTGGCACTAAAAAGAATCTTGAATAAGTTTTGGACTACTTCTAATCTGGGGGAATCTCTTCTGGGGGAACCTCTTGGAGGACCCTTTTTTTCTAGCAGCTTGTTTATATCTAGTGCTGCTGCTTCCCTCTGATTGGGTGGAACATCAGGGATTTTATTTGATACTAGTGGGGGTGGATGGGAAAATGGTATCATATAACCTCTGGATATTACATTCTGCAGCCATGAATCTTTTGCAGTTTCTAGCCAGGATCTCTGGTGCAGGGATACACGACCCCCAACTAACTTGTGAGATGGACAGTTGGGCTTCCTTTCAGGAGCACTGATAGGATTTGTCAGAGAAAGTATCTCTAGATTACTGGTTATGTGGACCACCTCTGCAGCAGGGATGGCATCTTCCATTACAGTCCCACCCTCTGTCTCTAGGGGAACTATCTCTACATGGATCATGGAAGGGACCCTGGGAATTTTCAAACTACATTTTCTGTCCTCCTCATTGGTTCATAGAAAAGGTCTGTTGAGGGGATGAAAAACATACACCCACAGCTGACAGGGTTTTTCCTTTCCAGTCACACTTAGAGAGTGTATCTTTAACTTTAAGGCAAATATGGAACTTCCGTCAAAAGCAGCATTCCACAAAGTTACACAAGCACATCCAGGCATGTCTTCTGATGGAAATACCTGAACCCACTGCATGTGGGATATCCTCAGCCATGTGAGAGATAAGCCTCATGGATGAGTTTGAAATGGACTGAAGGGTAGCCAGTTGCAAGGAAATAGTGCTCTCTACCTTTGAGGATGTGATCCCAGAGAGGGATTTGGAAAGTTCTTTAATCAAATCTCTCTGAAGTCTGGTAAAATAAGCTAAGTAATTCAGAGACCAAAGAGCAAAGGTCGCTGAAGCATAGAAACACTTCCCAAATCTGTCCAGGTCACTAGACTCCTTGTTAGATGGGTGGACAGAGGAAATTTATTGTGCCACTTCCTTCTTACTGGCTGAAGCTATGACCATGGCATAAATGGGTACTCCCTTACTCCAATATGTTTTATCCTTAGGTGTTGCCTATCTGGTCTCTTAGGATAGGTTAATTCATGTCAGGCTCCTTCCATGCTCATTGAAAGGCCAACTCAATAAGCCCGCTGGCAGGTGAAGTCACCCAGGAGGTAGACAGGCCAGTGCCAAAGGCCTCCAGGAACACTGACTCCTCTTGTGAAGGGTTATCAGGAGATCAAACACCCTTAGTTTTAGGAGTTCTAAGATGTCTCCAAATTAAATGTCATCTGGTGGTGATCTGGGGAACCTTTCCCTTCATCAAAGTCAATGTCCTCTGTGACAGACTCTTGGAGAGTCTAAGTGCGTCCTTTTACACTTCCTCTTCTTAGGGACTTCTTCAGTGGCATGTTCTGCAGAAGTGTTAGAAGAGATTACTATACCCTACTGGGTTGTCTGTAGACTGGTTTGGGTTGGCTGTGCTGGTGGAACAGATGATTGAGGCTCTGGATGCAGAAATGAACAGAAATTGGTAGTCAGAGCCAATGAGGGGCAAGAAGTCCGAACTCTGGGACCAGAGAAAGCTCTCACTACTACCTTGAAGGCAGAATGCATTGTTGAAAAAGACAATGACAGATCTCATCAGGCAGACTTGACCATCAGATCATTTCACCCTGAGGACAGACTACTCAAGGAAGAAGTCTGAGCCGAGCTGTCCAGCACCAAAGCTCTACAGGGCAGAGATGGCTCTAACAACGTCGGAGTCAAGTCCAACATCTCAGAGCTGATGCTGCAGCTCTGAGAGTCATCCAGCTCTAAAGTACTCAGTGCCAGACCACTCAGAGACACCATCAGAGTCATAGATGCTAACATCTTTGGATCCAAGGCATACAACTCCAGGACTTTCTGCTCTGATGGCTTTGAAACTGAAGGTCATATCGTGAAAGGAGCTAATAATGTAGGAGAAATACTGACAAGGGTCTCAAGACACAGGTCAGAGTACTGAGAAGTCCCATATGTATCTTCATCCTGAGGAAATTTTTCATCATCCTGTTCACATCAACTTCTGTAAGGATCCTGGAAGATCAAATGGATGAGGCCACGGATGAAAGTCTTGAATGGTGTTGAGGTGATTGTGCCAAAAAGGGGATGAGAGCTGAGAGGTGATCAGATCTGACAATACTGTAAGTGAATGGATCTGTGGAGATTTATCTTCTCTAGGTTTTGGATCTGAAGCTGTCAGATCTGACAGTCTGGCATGCTTAAGAAAAGGCTCTGATGAGAGAGCTGAAATAGATGTCATCGGCTCCTGAGATCTTTTATGAGATTCTCTAGTATTAGAATCTCCTTTTTGTCTACCCTTTTTATGGGTTTGAGCCCCAGAGGCTGTAAAAGCCGGTTTAGAGGCAGTAAACCCCTAACAATTAACTTATTTTTCTAAAAAGCCACGGGTATTAAACCTCCTTACAGATATCACAACCGGCATCAAGGTGAATAGGCCCTAAACAATATACGCACAATGAATGTGCGTCGGAGTTGATAATTTTGTGGCCGCTGGCCACATGTTTTTTTTCAAACCTGAAGGTTTATTAGACATAATGAGAAGACAAAAAGTAGAGTAAGTCAGAAATTTTTTTTATATACATACATAGAAAAAAGAAATTACCAATGATGGTAAGTAAAAAGACAGTACTAATAAAGTACTATAAGGGACAGAATACCAACGATGGTTTCAAGGAATAGTGTAAAAAGTAATCCCATAAAGGGTAGAAAGGAATTAGGAAATAACTTCCCAAGAGTTTTAAAGGGAGAAAATAGCAAAAGGCATATAGAAAAATTAAAATTATATAAAATGAAAAGTTAACTAAAAAAACACTATGAAAGCTCTGGAGAGTTTACAGTGACCCTGACCAAACACTCTGGCTGCTAAAGAGATCTGAGGTATATTAGGTGACTAGGGCATTATGGATAAAGGGAGGAGCTCAAGAGATTCAGTATTCCACGACCTGGCAGAAGCAGCCGAGTCAGATCCGAGGACTGGAGCCGAACTTAACATTTGAGGAATGAATGAAAATGACAACATCAGATATAAATTTCTCCTAAGCTCCCTTATTTATAAATTTCTGAATCTTGAAACTATTGTCTCTTACCGCAGACCACAAACGACAATCACGTCTCTACCACCTTCTATACTTTTCCTTCAGACTCCTATTACAAAACCACAATGTAAAGAGGGCAACTTTTTTGTTGTATCTTTCCATTCTTGCGACTAACTTGCTAATTAACTAAAGGAAACCACCCCTTCATCAAATTCAGATCAAACCAAATCAAGAAAAAAATTAAGCACATATGGTATCCTACAAAAATGTTCACCAACAAAGTATTACTTAAAACAATCTACTGCTGCCTTTCAGACTTATACTCTTTAAATACAGTTCTCTATTCTGACCAATATGTCTTCTCTGCCACTAATAAAACATTTTACTACATCCTTCAGTCGTCTCCCTTTTCTCCCCTACATTCCACTCTTCACATTTTTTCCCTTTAATCTGATTCATTTGGTACTTTAAATACTTCAGTATGTTAAATCTTCATTACAATCACTGAAGACTTCTTTTTCCCCACTTTATCTCATCTAAATGTGAGTGTCTATAATTAGATTACATTCCATACTTATTTCATGAAATGTTTATATCATTTTCTCTCTTTTTTTTTTATTTTTGTTTTAACACTTTTCCTGGGCGGGACCTGAAAAATGTCCTTGGGGGGGCAGCACTCGAGCACTGTTAACAAAATTTAAATAAATACAGATAAATATAACATTCATTGTGTGTATCAGTGTAAGTGCAGCCTTGTTGGATAGCATGTACTTTGTAAAACTGATTAATACAATGTCTTCTGATGTGTGGAGATGAAGGGGAGTGCTGAATGACCCCACAACACCTTCACAAGATTGCAGTCTCTGGAGTTTTTAGTAGACAATTTTGATATGATTACCAGGTGAGTGGAGCAGATATGCTACAAATGAGATTCCTATCATAACAACTACCACAGGTGATGTTCAAGACTCCTGGGCCTATTTCTATAGAGAGCCTAATACTATACATGACCCAGGTTTTACACCATGGGAATAAAATGAGTTTAAGTCTTCAGGGGTTGCAGCTAAGGGCAATAAGAGGATGTTAACTATTGTTAAGGATCAGCTTACTTAGGGCTTTTATATTCTGCCATTTCCCAGTCATGCTGCACTAAGACTAAGAGAACGTATTTATATTTTCTGGTTAAAATACATAATATTGCACTTGTCTAAACTAAATTTTAGTCCTAAATTAGATGGCCAGTCACCTAATAATTTCATGTAAGAGTTCACATAATCATAATCTATATTTTGTATAATAAACCCAATCTTTCAATCTTCTGCATATTTATAGGCCCACAATTTCTTATGTCTTGGCATTGTAGAAAAAGCTGCATTAAATAAAACAGGCCCTAAAACAGATCCCTAAGGTACTCCAGATGGGACTGGTGCATAGCTAGACAGCATATATTAGAACTTCACACACAGCTTGCTGTTACTAAGCCATCCCATTAACCATTTAATAATATAACAGTTAATGTTTAATATTTTTAAACTGTTGTAAATGATTGAAAACAGCAAGCTATCAAAAACTTTATCTAAGTCCAGGTATATACCAGGAAGTAAACCTGAATCCCGAGCAACTGTAATCTGATCTTCCCTTGATAAATGCTGTTCAATATTGGCAAGTGTATCACTAAGGTTAGATGTATTCATTAACTCAAACGCAAATCTTTCAAAACATTTGCCAAAAATATATGTCAAACTAATACGTCTATAATTTTTAATTTCTTATAACTTGGGGTAATGAGAGAGTTTCCATGATATAGGTACAGTCCCACTGGCTAAAAATCTTCTAAAATATACAAAACTGGCACAATGCCTGCCTTCAAATTGACTATTAAAGTACCTGGGATTATGTCTGGACCCATTGATGTGGTCTTCTTAATCTTATTTAATGCAATAATAATCATATCAGTAGTAAACTGAGGGCAAAAAGCCTTCAAATGATGTTAAGTGTCCTAGTTCGGCCTCACAGAGGGGTTCCAAGTAGGAGTGGGTGTACACCAGGGTTCATCTCTGAGTTTGCTGCTGTTTATACTGGTGAGGGACTATATTAGGAAACAGGTTGGGGGGGGCAGATCAACAAAGTTGCTGTATGTTGATGATGTGGCATTACAGGCTGACTCTGAGCTAGACATTCAGTAAAGGATAGGAGAATGGAATGCATAACTGAAGGCACATCAGATGAAACTAAGCATAGATAAGATGAAGGTAATGTCAGCAAATTGGGGAAATCATAAGAAGCTGGGAAAAGAGATAGAAGGGAAGACAGTGGAACAAGTAAACAGCTTCAAGTATCTGGGAGGGGTGGTTGAGGAGAAGGGAAGTCTGAATGATGAGGTCAAAGCTAGAATCAGAGGGGCAGCAGCCAAATGGCATAAAATCTCAGATGTATTCTATGACAGAAGAATGCCAAAGAAGCTGAAAAGTAAGGTGTAAAAGACAGTGGTGCGACCAGTACTACTGTATGGTACAGAAACCTGGGCAGTAAAGGCAGAACAGCTGAAGAAGCTAGAGATGATGGGAAATGAAGTGCCTGATAAGGGTGGTAGGATGCACACTGTGGGACAGATGCATTGTTTTGCTGTAAATATTAAGAGGTTAACATCCTAACATCATATAATACAAATGGAGTGGATGTAGCTGTGATGTGGACAGTGTTGGTCACCTAGCTAGCTTCAGCCCTGACATAATGTTATTTCAGGTAAGAAAGCTAATACTGGATGAAACAAAAACTGTGCAGAAGCTAGGTTACACAAACACTGCATTGATAGGTGCAGTCACTAGGATTTTTCAATTTTACTTCCTTTCTGGCAGATGTATAGCTCTTAACTTATACCAGAAGCAGAAACAAGTAAAGATCAGTTAGAGGAAAAGTCTACAATCTATGGGCACTTTTGAAAATGTGATACTATTAACTTAGAAATTTGCAAAACAATGCATAATTTTAGTATGGACAGAGCAAAACCTTGAGGCAAAATTAGAGGTGACTGTAAATCTAGAGTCAGTTGAGGTATGTGAGTATATTTGCCTGGTACATGATATACAGACATACAAAACTCCATCCTGTCTTTGTTATGAAAACTTACATACATAATGGAGTTGAGAAAGGCACACATTTAGAAATAATGGACAAGATTTTTAAAGCCCCCAGTAAACATAGTTTTTGTCAGTGGGAGAATTTCACCTCATGTACGTGATATATGGTAAGGAGGACATGAGCTCCACAGCAGGGAAATATAAATGGCATTATTTGCGTCTTTAGACTAGAGGACATTCTGGAAGGGGATACATACAAAATAAGTTCTTGACCTAACCATCGATTTATGTCTGGTATTAAAACAGATGTATGTATGCTATAGGGACATTAATACTGGGGCCTCCATCCTTTTCAACTACCAGTACATGGTGCTAAGCCATACACTGCAGGGTTATTTAGGGTGGCCTGGTCACTGGAGGTGTCTTGTCACACAAGCATGCTTAAGAAGAAAGAATTCCAATTCAGTGGAAGAGCAGGTGACATGAATGCTGGATTAGGCTACTGGTCTTATTGCTGTTATAACGGGCTGACTAAAGTCAACTATCAGACACAGTATGAAAGACTTAACCAGATGAAGATTGAAGAGACAGTAAGAACAATCCAGTTGATAAAGAAATAAAAGGATCTGGTGTGGTGACCCAGTTAAGCTTCATTACAGGAAAAATGTAAAAATTAAACATTAAACAGTTATTTGCAGGACTTGGGGATTAGGAAGTGAAAACAGTTATCATACATGGGAGTCTGGGAGCTGGGTGATGGATGCTGGGGGCAAATGGTGAGCAGATGCTGGCCTCAAGGTAAACTGATGAGTAACAAGATGCCTCCCTGCACACCTCTTCCTGGTGTGTCATAAGCAGCCTACAGAGGAAAAGAGTACATTAAACGAGCTGAAGGAAGTACTTGTGATGTTTTGAAAACCAATGAAGTAGATATGCTACAGAGTTACACGCCTATTGTATTGTAAAAGTGAGGCCTTAAGATAACAAAAGCTATGCTGGAAAGGAGGCTAAATATCCTTATCCCTAAAATTGTTGGGTGCACTTATGTGGGCATGACTACATCCTGCACTCAGGAAAAAGTAAAAGCAACACTGGGCCACTTTGTCAATATTTTGTTAATGACACTATCTCTGTGTGTAGAGAACACATGCTTTAGCTGATGGAATCTTAGGAGACTTTGCTTCACTTTAGGGCTGAGTTGATTCTTGACAGCCAGATACATATTTTATAATCTACAATAGGATAAGAATCATCTTTCATAACCTGTTAACTAACAATAGGAGTAGATATGCAGGACAGATATGAAAGATGAGACATCCTACTGTAGCCTGAATGAACAGCCTATGACATGTGTTAAAGCAGATTGATACTGGATGTCATGTAAACTGGAGTTAGTTCTTACTAAGCTCTTTTAAGGGCAAAAGTGCTCACCTATTTGTTTTTCAATAAAATTTTTAATTTCTAAACAAGTTATGCTTGATTACTATGAAGTCTCACTTGAGCTTGTTTTTTTTTCCTGATTTTATATGATTCTCAGCCAGCAGCTTTGTTGCCCACAAGTACCAGTTATAGACCTATATATATAAATTCATATATCTATATCTATCTATATATCTATATATATATATATATATATATATATATATATATATATATATATATATATATATATATATATATATATATATATATGTATATAGGTGTAGTTTGAAACATCAAAGCACACAAACTTCGAATGGCTAATGATCAATCCCAAATCATCAAAAGTTAAACAATGAAAAAATAAAAAACAAGTTTTTTTGCAGGGGGGCAAGCCCCCATGCACCCCCTACCACTAATTAAATATACCAACTCTGAGATCGCTCTACAGTGGGAAATTTCCCAATCCTACTCTGCACAACCTTGCTCAGACTTAACAAGAGAAGTGATCAAAAGACTTTCAATCAACTTCTGCTGGTGTTAAACCTGTTCGAAATTATGAACGTACTATCATATGGACTACTCTCATATACATTTGTATATTTCATAAGTTGCATTAAAAGTGGAGCTTTTCTCATTAGGCCTTTGTTGAAAAATAAAAGTTTTATTCTAATCGGACTTTCCTGGTAAACAACGATAAATAAGTACATAATTAATAAACATTGTATTTTATATTTTAAAACAGTTACTGCCATAATGATGAAATGAAATGCATCTCAAGCTGTCAAGTGGCATAAAGCACACATAAGGTGTCTCGTACTGAATGTCACCCACAAAGTACTGATGAACAATCATCCAGACTCTGCTACACTTTGCTGTGAAGGAAAGGTTAGTTTGCTTTTATTTTTTGTATTACTGTATTGCCTTTCTATATTTTGAATACTGTATTTTGTTTTCTTTACCTTGTGTTTTGCTTGCATTCTGTTTTAACAGCATATTAAAACTTCAAAAGAGACCACAGCTCTCTCTGTTCTGAGTCAGGCAGAATTTTTTCCCGCCCTCCCACCAATTTAAGTTGTCTTGTTAAATACCACTGTCTTTCCAGTTGCCCGCCTCTTATGTTAATCTGACCACATATCTCATTTCTCTCTACTTTCAATGGCTTATGTGAGTAATCACAAAATCATCATTTTTGAAATCCCACCCCTTCAATTATTTAAATTTATTGGCCATCCTACAGTATTTCATAGTACCAAAATACAAAAGTGACCACCCCTTTCAATCCATCTTGCTGTTTTAAAAATAGTAACTTTCCACTAAACCTTAACTTTTTAAACAGGTAAAACTCAAGTTACCTACTTTCACATCTAACTTCTCTAGTGCACACTGCAGAGTGCATTCTTTTCAATCTTACCTTTAAGCATCCCTGTGACTAGCACTTTCTCTAATACCTGCTGGAAAGCACTAGGAAGCCTTAAACTCATACAAACACTGAACTCTCCTTGTTAACAAGGAGAAATTAATAGCAGGCACTAAACAGCCTATAATTGCAAAGTACCTTGCTAAGGAAACAGCTCCTATACTTTACAAAGAAAAAAACCCCAAACCAGGCATGTCCAAGGGTCAGCTTCCGGTGATTTCTCCTGTCCACCTGGTGAATCTGGGCATACTGGGGCAATGCAGAAATTGCCTCATGTACACAGACAACCCTCTCCTCCTACCACCCAACACTACAACCTGTGAGAGATGCACTTACATAGCCAAAATGGAAGCAAAGCTCTCTCCACCCAAGATTGTGCTAAACAGTCAAGAGGAGAAGGTTAACACCCACACTACACCTCAAGCAACACATAGCCCTTCTAAACCCGCACCACCAACACCCACATATAGCAACATTAAATCCACATATGCAGAGGCCCTTAACTGCAACCTGCCCAAGCAACAAAGATCTCTGAAGCTGAAACGCAAACAAACACCAATCACAACCAATGTGTCACATAGTTCACAACATCAGTGTGCCACCCAGCAACAGCCCCTAAGGCAAGACAATGTACCTAACACTTTAATCATAGGTGACTCTATAGTCCGGCACACTGATGTCCCTCTCACCAGGTTGAATAAGGAGAAAATTACAGTCAGCTGCCTGTCGGGTGCCAGGATCCACCACATAACGCATGCACTCAAGTCACTCCACAACAAGTACAAATATGACTCTGTCATTGTCCATGTTGGAGTGAATGACTTGAGACGTACCTCCCTGAACTACATGAAAAGAGACATGGAAGAGCTCTCGGATCATGTGGCCCAGGCAGGTATGACCCTAGCCCTGGGTAGCATCCTGCCTTCGCCCAGAATGATACCACAATATAAGGATAAAATGATTGACTTCAACAATTGGCTAAGCTTATGGTGCCATTCAAAGGGGATCCAGTATCTGTCTGCCTGGGATGACATGACTGACAGACCACGATGCTTTGCCAGAGATGGTCTGCACCTGTCGCCCCTGGGATTCAGGTTACTGGCTAAGGCTCTTGCCACCCCTATAGTGCCTTTTTTAGGCAAACTTCAAGGGACAAAACCACCACCGTAACAGGTACAAGCATGGAAAATCTGAAGGTAATGCTACTCAATGCTAGAAGTCTAAACCTCAAAATGCACTCTCTCGAGGCACTCCTAAAAATGGAGAACATCGATATCTGTGCAGTAACTGAGACCTGGTTCAAGGCTCCAGAGAGCACCCCTGCAATACCAGGCTACAACTCTTACCACACTTTTCGGCCACCAAACCAGGACCGAAACACTAACGGTGGAGGAGTGTCAATATTCACCAAGGATATTCACACCACCAGGCTAGTTGGTCAACACAATATGTCTGAAATTCTCCAAGTGCAACTAACACTAGGTAAGACTGCAATCCAAATTGTAGCTTGCTACAGATCCCCCACCATACCCCAAGATACTCACTACACCTTTCTAAACATACTGGAAAATATTAAGATAGAACCAAACACCCTAATACTGGGTGATTTTAACTACCCTGCCATTAACTGGGAAAACTACTCATGTCCCAACACCTTTGCGCAACGGTTCTTGGAATTCATAAATTCCAACGCCCTGGATCAACTAATCCATAGTGCCACCAGGGGCTCCAATATCCTAGACCTGGTCATTACCAACATGGGAAATCAATGCTCCATACCTATGGTCACCCCTCGTTAGTCAGGTCTGACCATAAGCTAATCACCCTTAACATCCACATCCCACCCCCAGTAAAGAAACCACCATAAAAAACTTCTCCAAAGCCAACTTCATGCTACTCAAGTCAGAAGTGACAAACTTCATGACACACATGCAGACGGGAACTGAAAGTTCAACTGCTGAATCCTACACTAAGGCACTGTAATGAGCACATCCACTCATGCATGAATCGTGCCATCCCAAATAGAACCAAGATGCTCTCATCCAAAAAAAGGAAGCCAATCTGGTAGTCCCCTGCCATAAATAAACTTTACAACAAAAGGAAGAAACTTTTGCAGAAAAGAGGAAAATCCCAGGATGCAAAAAACTCTCTTACTAGCCTCAGTAAGAAACTGAGATGCCTC
>NC_056739.1:561489116-561572445 GCF_019279795.1 Protopterus annectens | reverse complement strand
TGCCTTGTAGGGTATTCTCCAGCAGTTTTATTGTGGACTCCTAAAAATAAAAAAAAAGAAAGTATCTCTATATCTTGTCATTTCTGAAATACTCACTCAGTTACTACTTGCTTTTTTTCCACAAGATGTTGCCACGATGATTTCCACTGTCAGTTTTCTGAAGACAACCTAAATGGAAATACTGAATGTCTTTTTTTTCCTCATATATCACCTTGCCTACAGGAATGAGCACTTATGCATACCTCAGAAAAGTTACTATAAATGCTCAAAGTTCTAAAGACCCTACCACAAACCTGGAGTCAATTCATAACATTACCTATCACTGGAAATGAAGCAGTGATCGATGACTGCACTCAGGAGTAGTAAGAGACCAGTATAAGAAAATAATAAAACATAAAACTTTTCAGTGTGAAAGGTGCAAAAGCAAGTCATCAAACCTGACATCATAATATAAAATAAAAGCTGTTATATAACTTAAATGACTCCAAGGATGTATGTTACTGATGACCTTCCATAAATGATTGATAAATAAGCCTTTGGTCTCTAACAGTGGCTTAGTGAGATGTGATGCTGAGGTCTCAGCAAGGTAGCATTGATGAACAACATGCCTGATACAAAGTTCCACAGAGCACGTACTTATCATCTTTAGCTGTCAGCGGTGCACTTACAAAGATATGTCAAAATGTAATCTAAATTGTTTATGCTACTCAACCTAAAGGCAAGGACTCCCCTTGGTGACTTACTTAAAATATTTATTTGTCTGTTCATAGGTTCATAGATATGTATTAGGCTATTGGACCTAGGGCCTATATAAGCCTAGCCAAAAGGTACCCTGGCTTTCGCCACCCAAGAAAATTATTTTCCTGTGCACCTGTCGAGCAGAGCTACAGAAGTGATCCCTGGCATGAATTTCCTATCTCCCATCCAATCATCAAGATTCTTCTTGAAGAGTGCTAATGAGGAGCCTTGTTTGATATAGATAGGTAGTTTGTTCCAGAGTATGGGAAGTCTCTGGGACAGGAATCTATCCCTCCAGCATGTTCTGTTTATTGTGGTGACAAGGTTTAGGTCCCTAGAGCGTGTAGCATGGAGGGATTGGGATTTCTTTAAATGGAGCATGTCCAACAGCTCTGAGTTTGACATAGCTTTGTATGTTAAGCAGAGATTGCCTCTGAGTAGGTGATATGCGATGGAATAAAGCTGGAGTTTTTTTGAGACAGTCTGTGTAGGGTTCTGTTTGAGGCCAGTAATCCTCTTTGTGAGGTATTTCTGCAGCCTTTCCAGTTGTTGTAGATGTGTTGTGAGGTACATACCAAAAGGGGCGTTGTACTCTATAATGGGTCTAATGAATAACGAGTAGAGGGGAACAATGTCCTCTTTTTTCCTGGATGAGAAGCCTTTTGTGATGAGGTGTGCCATGTAGAAGGATTTCCTGACAACTGTGGCAATGTGATTATCAAAGGAGAAACTACTGTCTACCTGTGTCCCAAGGTCTCTTATGACACTTTCAATATTAAGTAGACTACCGCCTATGTGGTAGTTCATAGGTACAGAGTTTTTACCAAAAGAGATGACAATGCACTTTTTGGCATTGTGCTTAAGGCCATGGCTTTGACACTAGGCATCTGTCTCAGTGAGGTCCTTTTGTAGGATGTACACATCGTTAGGAGTTTTGATTATGGCTCCTTGTTTGCAGTCATCTGTGAACTTTGTTAGCTAAAGACCTTCTGTGTTAGCCTGTACTTCAGAGAAGTAGATACCAAACAGGAGAGGACCCAGGACTGAACCCTGTGGTACTCCACTTGTCACTGGTCTGAAGTTGGATTTGGAGTCTGCTACTTTCACAGTGTGGGTTCTGTCAGTGAGCCAGTTGGCAACCCCCTCTTGTGACATAGGGATTTATACCTACTTTAGTGAGTTTATCTATAATTCCAGAGTGGGGAATGGTGTCAAAAGCCTTGGTGAGATCTAGATAGGATGTGTGAACCACCTTAGCCTCATCTACGGCTTTGGTGACTGCTTCAACGAAGTCTATCAGGTTTAGGAGACATGATCTGCCTTTTACAAACCTGAACTGGGTGGGGTCCAGAATTTGGAGATTACCACTGTCATTGTTTATAAGTTCCATGATGATACTTTCCATTGCCTTGCAGACCAGGCTCGTCAGGCTAATGAGGTGGTAGTTCCTGGAGTCCGTGGTGGCTCCCCCATTCTGGAGTGGGATAACCATTGCTGTGCACCACTCAGTGGGCACAAAGCCTGAGATGAGGCTATGATTGAATATGGTACTTAGGTGGGGTGCCAGTTTGTTCTGTAGTTTATGTAGAACGCAGCCTGGGATGTTGTCAGGTCCCATGGATGCTGTGTTTTTGGCTTTGGAGACTGTGTTTTTTCCCTGTGCAGCCGTGATTACAGGAACTTTGCAGTCTTCCGGTATAGAGCTGGGCCCTTTAGATGAGGGGGGGTGGGTAAAGTTAGCACTGAGCCTATCTGCCAGGATGTTGGCAATATCAGTTGGTTCTGTATATTTAGTGCCTTTGTGCTGTAACTCATAGCAGATCTGAGAGTTGCCATTGAGATTCTTGACATAGCTATAGAATGCTTTGTGGTTGTCTTTAGAATTAGTGGCGATTTTGTTTTCATAACTAGCTTTGGAGGGTTTTATGAGGGATCTCAGTTTCTTACTGAGGCTGACCAGGGAGTTCCTCCAATCATGGGATTTTATTCTTTTTTGCAACAGTTTCTTCCTTCTGTTGCAGAGTTTTCTTATGGCAGTGACCACCAGATTGGCTTCCTTTTTTGGAGGACAGCATCTTGGTTCTGTTAGAGATTGCATGATCCATGCAGTGCTTAAGTGCTTATAAAGTACATTTGTGTAGGATTCAGCAGTTGTACCTATATTGTCCGTCAGCATGGGTGCCGTGAAGTTCACCACTTCTGTCTTAAGAAGCATGAAGTTGGCTTTGGAGAAATTTTTTACGGTGGTTTCCCTAATGGGGGTGGGGGTGGGATGTGGATGTCTAGGGTGATCAGCTTTTGGTCAGATCTGACCAACGAGGAATTGACCTCTGGTGTGGAACACCAGTTGCTCATGTTGGTAATGACCAGGTCTAGGATATTGCTGCCCCTGGTGGGGGTGTGGATAAGTTGATCCAAGGCATTGGAATTTATGAATACCAGAAAATGTTGAGCACAAGAGTTGGTACATGAGTAGTTTTCCCAGTTAATGGTGGGGTAGTTGAAGTCACCCATTATTACGGTGTTATTTTGTACCCTAATATTTTCCAGTGTATCAAGAAATGAGGAGTGGTAATCCTGGAGCATGGTGGGGGATTTGTAGCAAGCTACAATTTGGATTGCGGTCTTGCCCAGAGTTAGTTGCACTTGGTTAATCTCGGATGCATTATGCTGAGCAACTAGCTTGGAGGTGTGGATATCCTTAATGAATATGGACACGCCTCCTCCTTTAGTGTTTCGGTCTAGGTTAGGTGGCCGAAAGGTGTGGTATGAATTATAGCCTGGTAATGCAGAGGTGCCCTCTGAAGCCTTGAACCAGTTCTATGTCACTGCAAAGATGTCGATGTTCTCTATTTTAAGGAGTGCCTCAAGTGAGTGCATTTTGAGATTTAGACTTCTAGCATTGAGTGGCATTACCCTCAGATTTTGCTTGCTTGTACCTGTTACGGTGGTGAATTTGTCATTTGAACTATAGGGGTGGAAACAGCCTTAGCCATTATCTGGAATCCCAAGGGCAACAGGTGCAGGCCATCTCTGGCAAAGCATTGTGGTTTGTCGATTATGTCATCCTAGGCAGACAAGATATTGGATCCCCTTAGAATGACACCAGAAGCTTAGCCAATTATTGAAGTCAATCATTTTGTCCTTGTACTGTGGTATCATTTTGTACCCATCATTGCTCTAATCTTAAACAACTAAGCTGGCTCAAACTTCATAATCAGATTCTACTTAAGCAATTAACCATCACCCACAAAATCTTCTATCAGCATCAAATACTACTATACTTAACTCTCTTATTACACCTTATAAAAACATCTCTTCCTTACGCTCTGCCACCAAGCTTCTAGCAGACTCCTTCAAATCCAACAAAGCTGGGAATAGTCTATTTGCCAACTGTATTGCACCTGTCTGGAACAAACTTCCTAGGAAAATTACTGCAATGACTTCATTAAATACTTTCAAGAAGCATCTTATAATCTGGCTAAATTCCCAATGGCTCTGCCCGTACTAACCCTGATTAAACTTGTTTTCTCCTTTTCCATCTTCCACACTGTTTAATCTTAACTAACTTTCTTTTTTGTTGTTGTTTTTCCAATTTTACTAATAATGAGAAAAAAAAATTATATAAAAGTTATATATATATATATATATATATATATATATTTTTTTTTTTTTACATATATATTTCTTTTTTTCCTAACAATGTAATTACTTGTACATTTTATTCTTTTGTATAACAAGCATAATATCTGTTGTCCTTTTGTGGAGCTTTACTCCCCGGGCCTCTACTGAAAATGGACATGTATCCAGCTAGACTAGCCCGGTCAACAAATGTAAAATAAAATAAATAAATAAATAATTCTGGGTGATGGCAGGATACTACTCAGGGCTAGGGTCATACCTGCCTGAGCTACAAGATCAGACAGCTCCTCCATGTCCCTTTTCATGTAGTCCAGAGAGGTACATCTCAGGTCATTCACACCAACATGGACAATGACAGAGTCATATTTGTACATGTTGTGGAGTGACCTGAGTGCGCGCATTATGTGACGGATCCTGGCACCCGAAAGGCAGCTGACAGTAACTTTCTCCTTGTTTAGCCTGGTGAGTGGAACATCAGTGTGCCTGACTATAGCGTCACCTATGACTATAGTGTTGGGTACATTGTTATGTCTTATGAGCTGTGGTTAAGTAGCACACTGAGTTTGTGGGCTACGTGTCATTTGGGTTGTGTTGGGGGGTGGAGGTTGCTTGCGTTTCTGCTTTGGAGGTCCCTGTTGCTTGGATAGAGTTTTACTGAGAGCCTCCGTGAATGTAGGTGTGTGTTTTGTGTTTCTATGTGTGTGTTTTGATGGTGTAGGTTTGAGGGACTATGTGATGAGTGTGGTGTGGTGCAAGTGTTTATCTTCTCCTCTTGACTGTTTAGTCCAGTCTTGGATGAAGTGAGCTTTGCTTCTAATTTGGCTATATAAGTGCATCTCTCATAGGTTGTAGTGTTGGGTGGTAGGAGGAGAGGGTTGTCTGTGTATATGAGGCAATTGCTGCATTGCCCCAAGATGCCCAGACTCATCAGGTAGACAGTAGAAAACACTGGGAGCTGACCCTTAGACATGCTTGGGTAGGTGCTTAATTTATTAAGTTCTAAAAACTGTTTTGCTCTAGACAAGTGAGGAAAGTTGAGTGCTGTAGTAATTTGTAGCTTATTTAGTGCAAAAAGTTCTGAACAAGTGCTGAGCTGAAAGAAACAGATCTGAGTGCTGAAACTAAAAATCTGGCTAGTTCTAAGAAGCAAAATTAAGCTAGAAAGTTGCCCTCCAAATCTGAAAGGCTTGGGGGCTCCGAAGCTTGCAAACAGTCCTGGATACAGCAAATCTGTATCTGGACTAGGCAACTTACAGGAAAGGCAGGAAACAAGCTTAGAAATTTTTTTTTTTTTGTAAAGTGGAAAGGGAGAAAGGAGGAGCAGAAACTCAGTGGGATGGCCTTCTCAAATGTTCTCCCTGTATTAGGTAGAATGAGGTAATGACACTAGACTGGGAGGAGTGTCCCAGATCAAATTTTCAGTAGGGGTGGGCAACTGCAAAACCAGCAAGTATAAGAACAGGATGCCAATAGGGATGGAGGGTGAGAAACAAACTGTAAAAATGTTTATCACAGCAGAAAAGCAGCAGGAGCAAGGAGATTCTAGAGAAAGCTTTTAACTTTAAACAAGTTATATGATACACTCTTTGGCAGGAAATCAGAACAAAATAACTCAAAAAGATGCTTAATAAATGTAGACAATTTTCAGTTAATACCTCATACATAGTGAAACTAGCTAGAAAAGTATGCAGCAGACAATAAAAGTGCTATAAATAACTCGAAAAATAAGCAAAAAACAGGATACTTAATGTTATATATTGCAGATCCGAGTTTGCTCAGTGCCCTTCCTCCAATTAGCTCAGTAAATGCAACTAATTACATGTGCAGCTTTTCAGGAGAGAGCTGTGTGATAAATGACCTCTACAAACACAAAGTATGCAAGTGGGGACTAAAGAAGTTCAAACCAGTATCATATAATGAAACTGACTGACATCATATAGCCTTACCTTTATCTTCTCTAAAGCTACAAGTATAAAATTACACTGCAATGTAATAACCTGCCACAGCATCTGAGGTACTATACTAAGTAAAAAGGAGGCAGATAACTTACAAAAAATCAGTGTGTGTGTTGATACTCTCAGGATCATAACTGTGCTCATCATAGTGAATGAGATCACAAATGCAAATAACAGGAATATATACAAGTCCAGGTCTGTATCACCTTACTGAATTGCTTCAGTGAATAGCAATTAATTGAACCTCTGTTTATTGAACTGCAGTTCAGCGAATGACAAAATCTTTCCCAGGGTAAGGAAGCACTTCACCAAACACACGCCAGAACAGAAACCACACAAAACAAACCTACTCAATTGGGGGCTTTGCACCTCCCCTTCAATATGGGGGGCTTTAGCCCCCACACTCACCTACCAACTCCGAGATCATACAATTAGCACCATAGCAGATACCCTTAATGACTTAAATACTAGGACACAGAACTCCTTTTTAGCTATAGAAAAGTGGCTCACCAATAACCAGCTAATACTAAACCCAAGACAGACTAAATTCCTGCTTTTCATACCCAAATCTATGAATCACCTTAAATCCTCATTTTCAATCTCATCTAACAAATAACATATCTATTATGGTGGAATCACATACCAAGGTACTAGGGGTCATCACTAATGACCATATTAAATTTGAATAGCACATTCTTACCAATGTTAAGAAAACCCACCAAAACCTATGGCTCCTTTACAGGAACAAAAAATTCCTATCTAATAATGCTAAAATTGCCCTATACCATGCCTACCTTCTCCCCAGTCTACTCTATGGCTCACATATTCTCACCAACCTTCAAACCACTCTCCTAAAAAAACTACAATCTACCTACAACAAAGTTGCGAAATTCGCCACAGACTACTCCCACCAGTCACATCACTGTCTAGCTCTTAAATAGATAAACTGGCTAGAGCTTCCTCATCAACTACTTCTTACCCAGCTTCAAACAGTACACTCCATCTTGTATCTGTTCTATTTCTGTCCCAGCATCTCTAATCTGGTCTCTCCTTACGCAACACTAAGGACCCTCCATAGCTCTGAACAAAACTTTCTTTCAATCTACAAGCCCAAAACCAAAACAGAACAAAATCTTTACAGCTACTCCCTAGCCCAATCATGAAATAAACTCTCACTTCATATCTGTAACATTAATCACTGACTTCAATTCAAAATCGCTACTAAAACACTTTTGAATAATACATGGATCTGTCAATGTAACCACCCACCTTGAAAGACCTACCCCTACTATCCTGTTCTCACTCTCACCCTAGCCTGCGTCTCTTTCTCCAATCCCTACTTCTTCAAAGACACATTCCCTTAGGCTTATCTAAAGCAGGCTTTATACTACACCTGGATAACAGCCACTTATCTAATCAGTGTTTGATGTTGAGAACTACTGATGTTATGTACTTACTACCTAACGTGGTTGCATGGACTGAAAGATGTTGTTAGAACATAATTTCTCACTGTTGATTCAATTGTTACCCATTATTGCCTTTTTACATTTCTTGTATTGATATTTGTAGTTAGTATTATTATTATTTTATAGGTCATACTCAACTGTGGAGCTTTTATCTCCGGCGCTCCACTGAAAAAGGGCTTTCGCTCTTCCGGACTAACCCAGTCAACAAATGTCAAATAAAAATAAATAGGAATTGCTATTCACTGAATAGCCATTTGATGAAGTGCTATAGACCCACCAAGTCCATAGTTGTGCTGTCTTGGAGTATTTCCCCTATGGAAGGGTATAGTGATCCTAAATATTTAGCAAGAGTGCAGAAGAACCAGCAACACATTCTGTATATAAATGCTTTAAAGGTTTTACAGTAAGTATTGCTATTTGTGCATTTCTGATGAAGTTTTTTTTTCACTTGGTTGCTCACAAACAGACATCTCAAAATATGTTCCCATAATAAAGTGGCTACTAAGTAGTGTGTGTGTGTGTGTGTGTGTGTGTGTGTGTGTGTGTGTGTGTGTGTGTATCTGTGTTTCCATCTATGCATATGTGTGTGTGTCTGTGTTTCTAAATGTCTGCATGCATGTTTTTTTATTTATATGTGAGTGACTCTCTATATCTGTGCTGTTAAAAGAGTGTGTGTCTGTGTGTGTGTGTGTGTGTGTGTGTGTGTGTGTGTGTGTGTGTGTGTGTGTGTGTGTGTGTGTGTGCGTGTGTAGACAAATAATGACATAACTGACATTTTGGATGTAAAATACTTCCTCCAACAATTACATCTACTACACTAAGTTTGAAACATTAAGCATATGAACTATTTTGCTTCAAAAGTATATATAAAAAATATACAGCAACTAAAAACAGAAGAATTAAACAAAAAGCCCATTCTCTAACAGCAGTAATGTCCTCCTCAGCATGTATTACTGTGTAAATAATGGCCCTCCAGAAGTGTAGAGGACACCCCTGGGCATGAGTTATTTACACAATATATAACACACACCCTGATGGTCATTACTGCTTGCATATGAGATAACCAGGGAACTAGGATTGGTGGATATTTAGAAGATCACTCATGTTATAAGAAACCACAGTGCTCTTTCTTCCAAGAGGCAGGACATAGCAGCCAGAATAGTTATGCAGTAGGCAAAGAAGAGAGATGATCTAGATCTAACTTTGATTTAAATATACATGGAGTACTGTCGTGGATTGCTTTTAGGTTACATGTGAAGTTTCATGGCACTTACTGTGACTGAGATAAAAGGAAGTATCATGGTGCATAATTTCTTTACTACCCGTTAAGTAAAACAAAAAAGTGAGACAATAACATTCACCCCTACTGGCCTGTTAGATTGCAAATAAACGGGATAAAAATATCTGGAAATGACCAAGTAAAGATTATGATGAAAAAAGAAAGATAACAGGAGCTAACAACTTTCTGGGATGACCTGAAGAAGCATGATCAGCCTTTTCAAACTCCAAATTAGATCACACAAAACTGAGTGGTAGATCAGTACTGGACAGCTTCACATCATAACTGACCAATGGATGGAGGACTGAGGCAGGCAGGCAAATAAAGTGAAGTGAAAGAAAGAAAGAAGGTGAAATACTGTAGTAACTAACAAGTGGTTCTAGTCACAATGAATAAGATGCTCCTGGAAAAGGTAGCTTGAAGCAAACAGGGTTGCCAGAAATGTCTTGGCTAAGCATTAAATAACATGGTGATTTTAAAAAAATCACTTTTAAGGAAATGGACACAGTTCAGCCAGCACTGCTGCTACTACTACTGCTACTACTACTACTCTGGACTTGGTGTACAAATCAGTGTTCATACGTTCTGAGGCAGTGTTCGGACCCAAAGGCATTGTAATAGCAATGATATCATAAGATAGGGTACAAATTTAACTACCCCTACCCAATTATCATTTTTTTTAAATAATTTTCTAATGTTTTAGACTGTCAAATTGTAATCAATACATTATTCCACAAGGCAGACATCTGCTTTGCATAAGTGTGTGGGAAATTTCGTACTATTACATCTTAATGCCTTATTTATTAAACCTCCATATTAAGTAAAATTTGCAGTACATCATCATAAAAACTTCTTGTAAGATAAAATTAATTCTTCTCTTAATATACCTATTGTGATGACCCACCCCTGCCAACCAGTAATCAAGGAGCCGCAATCCTCATCACTGGCAACAGTGGGGGATATTCACTGGGAGGATAACAGGTACACACAGTATTTCCAGATGCAGCTCTCTGCATCAAGTGCAATTTCCCTTAGGAGCACACAGAGACCACAGTCAGTCCGGGGCTGGTTTTCCATCTTCTTCCAGATCCCCAGTAAGAATCCCTACTAGCACAGCTATAGAGTTGAGATCTCAGTAGGTTGACCAAGCCAAGACCTCCAGCATCCTCTCTGTCCAACCAGTGCTTCGTGTTCCTACCAAAGTAGCTGACACACACTCTGAGGTTTGATTTACACACACACACACACACACACACACACACACACACACACACACACACACACACACACACACACACCTGGGAAAGGCTGGCACAGGTTTACTGGCTATGCCCCCTTCGACCAAGACTATAAGGTAGTTACCACTGCCTCCATTCACTCCTTATCACCTACTTTAGGGACCTTATTAAAGGGTGTTGAATTTTACTGTGTAATATTTATACTAATACAAATGGTAGTTTGTCCAAGAGCAAGGCTCTTAGGATTGGCCCACACAGTGTCACCAAATAAATATGTAAGTACTCTCAAAACTTAAATATCTCTACACTGATAAGCCACAATGAAAGGTTTAAATACATTTAATAATAAATAATAAAAGAAAAAGACAATATTAAATATATATTCAAAGTGTCATCAGAGTTCAAAACTACAGGAAATATTTAAAATAACATTGCAGTAGAGGCTCACACAAATAAAGGAAAATATCTAAACTACGTTTTGTAATATTTCTCACTGTATCTAACAGAATTATACTGTTCCCTAGAACTTTACTTACTATAGAGCATGGCAGATGTGGTGAATGGTTCTTGTTGCTGATGTCAGGTCCAAGACAGAATGAAGAATACCCTGCCTCACTAAGAGACTTCTCAAAATAATATCTATAATATTACTACTGGGATAGCTTTTCAGAATAACATCATTTCTGGTCACCCAACCTTTAGTTCCCAGGCAAAACCACCATTGCTGAAGCTGGCAGTATTTAGCATCTACCTGTAAAAATATTTTAAACACAGCATTTTACAAATCGCTTTTCAGCACAACCATCTGTATGGAGCAGTTTAATATACATATGATATACAGTTCTAATACATTTGTAACACAAGCATATTGTATAAATTAGTTTGATATTCACAAATGACATAATTATTTAGAAAGTTACGGCTAGCTGTGCTGGCAGTACCTCCTTTTGTCACACCTATAACTTTACAGAATAAAGATTTCAGGACTCAAATCCGCTCATATGATCATATTCTTTCACAGCAGTATTTTTTTAGTGAATCTTTGTTGAATACCCTCCAAAACTTTCATCTGACCCTTAGTGTAAATGCAAACCATATGACAGGTCAGATGTAAGTATTACATGCTGTAATCAAACAACCCATATCTCTCTTACCTAAGAATCTTTAAGCAATAAACCATTATGTTCAATACTTTGGTACTAACCAGATTAACATGAGCATTAAGTGAGTAACCTCAGGACATTAAAATATCAAGATTACTATACTGTTGAACTTCAGTAAGACTAAGAGATCTTATTTGTATTTTCTGGTTTAAGTACATGATATTGCACTTGTCTAAACTAAATTTTGGCCAGTCGCCTAATAATTTAATATAAGAGTTCACATCATCATAATCTATATTTTGTATAATAAACCCAATCTTGTAATCTTCTGCATATTTATAGGTCCACAATTTCTTTTGTCTTGGCACTGTAGAAAAAGCTACATTAAATAAAACAGGACGCAAGACAGATCCCTGAGGTACTTTGGATGGGACTGGTGCATAGCTAGATAGTATACATTAGAACTTCACACACAGCTTGCTGTTGCTTAGCCATCCCATTAACCATTTAATAATATAACAGTTAATGTTTAATATTTTTAAACTGTTGTAAATTACTGAAAATAGCAATCAAAAACTTTACCTAAGTCCAGGTATATAACAGGAAGTAAACCTGAATCCAGAGCAACTGTAATATGATCTTCTCCTGACAAATCCATGCTGTTCAATATTGATAAATGTATTACTAAGGTTAGATGTATTCATTAAATCAAATGTATATCTTTCAAAACATTTGCCAAAAACAGATGTCAAACTAATAGCTCTATAATTTTTAACTTCTTATAACTTCGGGTAATGTAAGATTTTTCATGATATAGGTACAGTCCTACTGGCTAAAAGTCTACTAAAATATATAAAACTGGCACAATGCCTGCCTTCAAACTGACTATTAGAGTACCTGGGATTATGTCTGAACCCATGTGGTCTTCTTAATCTTATTCAATGCAATAATAATAATATCAGTAGTAAACTCAGGGTAAACAGTCTTCAACTGATGTTAAAAATGTGAAAATATTACGTGATTATTACAATAAAATATTAAACACATTTCCAATAGCCTAAGGACCAGATATATTATTATTCTACTTGTTTTAATGGTTGGAGTTATTGTATCTTTATTAAATGAATTAACATAATTATAGAAAAAGTTTCACATGGAGAATCTTTTAACAACTGTAGTTCAAGTTTTCTTTAGCCTTTCAAATTTTAAATTTAAAGTCCAGGAAGTCATCAAAAGAAAGGAGTGCAGGAAGAAGTGGGAGATAGAAAAGACTGACCATGCTAGGAAGAACTACTGGTTGACTAACAAAGAAGCTAAGAAAGAAGTTGCAATAGCAAATAAATAGAAGTTATGTTCTTACCATAACGTTCCATGTTAGTTGTCTTCTTCTCGCCTTCTTCTTGCTGGATGGGTTCGGAGCCGACCTTGGCTCCGACTCGGCCACTCTAAAAGCTCGAGAGTTGGTTCCACCGGCTCGAGGCTCCCCTTATATCCCACAATGCTAGGCGTGAGTTACCTCAGATCTCGTTTGTAAGCTAACCCCAGCTTATAATAGTATGAGAATAACTATAACAAAGTCCACCTCTAACCAGGGAGAAGAAGGGTGACCTATATCCTCATCCAGGAAATATGCACAACAGCATATGCCTAATAAAAGAGGTGGTAGAAAGAGAGGTCACAATCACAACTCCTCTAGGTCTGTCCAGGCCAGGGGGCAGGAGGGTGGGACGCAAGAAGAAGGCGAGAAGAAGACAACTAACATGGAACGTTATGGTAAGAACATAACTTCTATATGTTAAGTTGTCTATCTCGCCTTCATTCTTGCTGGATGGGACCACGTCCCTAGCACCTTATCCCGGGTGGCCTAACGGAACAGACTCCTGAGAACAGTGGAACCAAAGTTAGCTCTATGCCTAGAAGCTAAATCCAACTTATAATGAGAAATGAAAGTGTGAGGAGTAGCCCAAGTAGCCGCTGCACAAATGGTGTCAATAGGTAGTCTGTCTTGGAAGGCTAAAGAAGTAGCCAAAGCTCTGGTGGAATGGGCCTTAGGTTTATTAGGCAGCTTTTGGTGTCTAATTTCATATACAAGGGAAATCAGAGATGTTAGCCATCTAGATAATGATACCTTTGAAACTGAAAGTCCCTTTCTGCCTTCTGCATAGGAGACAAACAGCTGGTCAGATTTTCTGAATTGTTTTGTTCTATCCAAATAGTACCTCAACTGACGATGAACATCTAGCCAGTGTAATTTTTGTTCAGACCTATTGGAATATTCTGGAAAAAAGACAGGGAGGTCAATGCTTTGATTTAGATTTGACGTCGAGACTACCTTAGGCAAAAAGGACGGGTTCGTTCGTAAGGATACCCTGTCCTTATGAAACAATAGATAAGGAGGTCGACAGCTGAGTGCTTGAAGTTCTGAAACTCTTCTAGCTGAAGTAATAGCTACCAGAAAGAGAGTCTTCCATGATAGCAATTTTAAAGAACAGGAGGCTGCAGGTTCGAAAGGGGGAAGAATCAAAGAAGTAAGAACTAAATTTAGGTCCCAAGGAGAAGGAGGATTTCTTATAGGAGGTCTGAGAAGAAAAACTCCTTTCAAAAAGGCTTTGCAAAGCTTGTGGGACATTAAGGCAGACTCAGAAATACCCACATGAAAGTTAGAAATAGCTGCCAATTGAACTTTAAGAGTAGAGGGAGATGAACCTGCATGGAAGAGTTCAGCTAGAAAATCAAGGACTATTTGGATGGAAGCAGTGAAAGGATCTATGTCCCTTCCTTGAGCCCAATATGCGAAGCGTTTCCACTTACTCAAATAAATCTTCCGAGTGGAAGATTTATGGGAAGCTATCAAAATATCTCGAATGGAGTGAGATAATTGAGGAAGCCTGGCTAAGGTTGGAACTGGAGGAACCAAGCAGTGAGGTTCAGAGAGGGGAGGGAGCGATGTAACTGACCCGACTGATGGATCAAAAGATCTGGAACTAGGTCCAGATGCCAAGGTCGCTCCAATAGAAATTGATGTAGAAAGGGGAACCACACCTGTCGAGGCCAGTAAGGAGCAATGAGGATCAATGAGGCCTTCTGAGCGATAGCTTTCTGTATCACTTGAGAGATTAGTGGGAAGGAGGAAATGCATACAGAAGTCCCGGGCCAAACTTGGACTAGAGCGTCTCTGCTGGGTTGGCCTGGTAAAGGAATAGAGTGAAATAATCTCTGCACTTGCTGTTTTGGGGAGTAGCAAAAGATCGCAGCAAGGCTGACCCCACTTGAGGAAAATTTCTCTCACAACAGAGTCTTTCAGAGACCACTCGTGAGGCATGAGGATAGCTCTGCTCAACTTGTCCGCGATTTGATTGGACTTCCCGGGATGTGCGTTGCTATCAGAAACCGCTGAGAAGAAATCGCCCATTGCCACAATCTGAGTGCTTCTCGACACAGGGGTAGGACCTGGTTCCGCCTTGTTTGTTGATGTACCACACTACAGTCATATTGTCTGTCTGGATTGCAATCGTTCCCAAGGGAAGAGAGTCTTGAAGGGCTTGCAACGCTAAAAGCACTGCTCTCATCTCCAGAACATTTATGTGCAAGTGGCATTCGTTTGGTTGCCATGTGCCCTGGACCGTCCTGCCCTGATAATGCCCCCCCCACCCGATCAGGGAGGCGTCCGTTGTCAGAGTAGCAACTGGAGGGGGTGGAACAAAGGGTCTTCCCAACAAGAGCTGAGGGAAGACATCCACCACATGAGATGATTTCTGCACTGCGTGATCATAATGGTGTGGGACATTGGAAGTTGCTGGTATGACCATTGTGTAAAGAGCATCCATTGAAGGATTCGCATGTGGAATCTGGCTAATGGAAGCAGAGGTATGGCTGCCGCCATAATTCCCAACACTTTCAGCACTAACCTGGCTTTGATTCTGTTGTTGTTGAAAAGGAGTGAGACCAGTTTGTGTATGTCTGTTATTCTCTGATCTGTTAGTCTCGCAGACATGTCTACTGTGTCTAGATTTGCGCCTATGAAGGTAATAGTACGACAAGGCGACAAAACAGACTTTTCGCAATTTATTGAAATGCCTAACTTTTGACAAATGCGAAAGGTGTAATCCCTGGCCATCAGAAGGAGATGCTTGGTGGGAGCTGTGAGGAGCCAGTCATCCAAATATGGAAACACCTGGAATCCTTGTCGTCTCAGGTGAGAAGCTACCACTGCCATGCATTTGGTAAACACCCGGGGGGCAGTGGTGAGACCAAAGGGCAGGGCCCTGAACTGAAAATGACTGGTTCCCAGCCTGAAGCGGAGGAATCTTCTGGAGCGTCTGTTCATTTTTATATGATAGTACGCATCCTGAAGGTCTATAGAGCACATCCAGTTTCCTTTTCCCAATAAGGGAAGGATGGACTGCAGCGTGACCATCCGAAATCTTGTTTTCTTGACTGATCTGTTCAAGATACTGAGATCCAAAACTGGTCTCCAGTCCCCTGTTTTCTTTGGAACTAAAAAGAACCTTGAGTAGATTCCGGATCCTTGCTGGTCTGCTGGAACTGGCTGAATTGCTCTTTTTGCAAGCAGCTTTGAAATTTCCAAAACCGCTAGATCCCTTTGAGCGGGTGGAACATCTGGAAGGGATTTTTTTGATTGGTTCGGAATGCGAAGAAAGGGGATAGAATAGCCTTCGGAAATGACGGACTGTATCCATTTGTCTTGAGTCAGGGATAGCCAGGCTTCTGGGTACAGTGACAATCTTCCCCCGACTGCCTCCGAAGGTGGGCAGTCGGGCAACACCTCAGGGATGCTGAAAGGGCTTATCAGAGAAGGCTTCTCGATTGCCCTGGTTCTGCGGAGCCCCCCTGCCTCGAGGGCGACGTCTACCATTGTTATTCCCGCCTCTGCCTCTGGCAGGGAAACGACTTTGTGCGTCAGGCGAAGTCCCTTGAGATTGTTTACGGAACCACATTTTCCCACTTTTCTGGCCTTTGGGGTAAGGCCTAGAAGGAGTAGAAAAACGGACTCCGACGGCAGAAAGAGTCTTGCCATCAGTCTCGCACCTAGTCAAGGTTTCTTTCACTTGAGGACCAAAGAGAGATGATCCATGAAATGGGGAATTAGTGAAAGACGTCTTGAAGGGGTCCGCAAAATTGCATAGCCGCATCCAGGCATGCCTACGTAAGGCCACACCTGTCCCTGCGGCCCTACTCGCTCCATCAGCCGCATAAGAAAGGAGGCACATGGAGGAGTTAGCTCTGGAGTTAAGGGTAGCCAGCTGAGTGTTCATCTTATCTTGAAAACCCGCAGCTGTAGGGTCCTTCAACATGTCACTCGCTTCTTTAATCAAGTCCCTTTGAAGACGAGTAAAATGGCACAGGTAGTTCAGCGAACGCATAGCAAATGTCGCTGACGAGAACATCCGCTTCCCGTACCTGTCCATGGACCTAGATTCCTTGTTAGGTGGATGGACAGGTACTGAAGGATCAGCTAGTTCCTTCTTAGTGGCAGCAGCTACCACCATAGCATCCACAGAGACTCCTTTTGTCAAGAACTGTTTGTCTGCTGGTGCCGTTATGAATTTTGAGGGTCTCCTGGGAGTGGGGTCCACTGAATCAGGAGCCGTCCATGCCTTCTTAGCTACCACCTGCATGAGGGGGTCAAAGGGGGGAGACACCCAGGAGGTGGAAGGACGAGAGCCAAACGCCTCAAGGTACACAGATTCATCCTCCGAAGGGTTGAGGGCTGGCCAATTTCCCCTCTGTTTGAGGATTTCGAGAATGTCTGCAAAAGAGACATCTTCAGAAGGGGAACGGGGGGAACCCTCGGAATCATCTAAATCTGTGTCAGATGTGATGGACTCAGGTGAGTCAATGTGTTTCCTCTTACACTTCCTCTTCCGAGGGGGCTCTTCTGCCAAATCAGGAGAGGCCTCGGAAGAGGATGAAATCCCCACAGGGGGTTCCTGAGGAGCTGGCTCTCTGCGGTCCGGGATGAGGGAGTGAGTCGACTTGACTGGAGGCACCGTAGTGGGAGGGGCGGATGGAGCCGACTGTGGAGTAGAGCCAGGCTCTAACACACTCCGCATGACCTCGAACGCACCCCTTGTCAGGCAGAGCCAGAGGTCCCCGCTCCGAGAAGCTGAGAACCTCCCTCGGCACCGACAGTGATGGCTCCGAGGCCAATGTCGGAGCCGAACTCACCAGCGCCGAAGCTCCGAGAGGAAGAGCGGGGTCGGACAAGGGTCCGATGCCACTCACCCCCTCGGAGCCGACGAGGGAAGTTCGGCGCCGAGATTCTTCGAAAGAAGAAATCGGAGCCGACGACGGAGCCGAAAACATCTGTATCGGCTCCGACGCTACCACAGTCTCGGTTCCGAACACCGCCCGAGCTCAACGGAGTCGGAGGAGGAACATACTGATGGACAGGGGCAGGCATCGACTGATGAGTCGGGCTCTGAAGCATTTGGGCCAGTGCCTTGGACTTAAGAAGTCGACTCACTACCCTCTGAAGGTCATGATCCGACAGCCTCGATGACCTAGAGGAGTGAGATTTATGGCTCCGTTCAGACAGCAGAGGAGATGCTGGAGCCGAATGAACGGAGCCAAGGGATGGTGACCTAGATCTCTTCCTAGATGTCGGCTCCGAAGGTCTGGTCGGAGCCGACAAGGGAATTTTCTACTACCTCGGCTCCAGCCGGAGCCGAGGGAACCACAGAAGCTGTAGACTCATCGGCTCCAGCCGGAGCCGATGCAGACATAGGTTTTGTAGCTTTAGGTCTCGGCTCAGTAGCTGGAGCCGAGGACCTAGAAGCCTTGGAGGGCTTCCCAGAGACAGAAAGGGAATCCTCAGGCTTAAGTAGACCCCTTAGGATCAACTTATTCTTTCTTTCCTGCAGGACCCTGGGGCTGAAGCCGTGGCATACAGCACAGGAGTCCTGCAGGTGCAAAGGCCCCAGGCAGTAGACACAAGAAGTGTGACCGTCTGTCAGAGACATTTTCTGACAGCACGCATCACACTTCTTGAAGCCTGAGACCTTTGTGTCTTTAGACATCCTAGACAAGAAAGTGTAACCACACACACTCAGTCAGACACACTGATTACACTTATCTTATTTTAAAACTCAAAAATAAAACAATTAACTAAAAGTTTTAATTAAGAGCAACACACACACACCACTAGGGAATGGGGGAAGGCCAGAAGGCCCGAGAGAGAACTTTTAAGTTCTTGTGGGAAAAAAACGGGATTTTCCGAAAAACAGGGGTAGAAATCCACTAAACTAAGGGAAAAGTAGTTAAACTTAAAAATATAGGGGTTTAAGTATTCTAATTTTACAGAAAATACACTTACCAACAAGCCGGTAGAAAACCAACACCTCGATCGCTGTAGCGGCAAACGAGATCTGAGGTAACTCACGCCTAGCATTGTGGGATATAAGGGGAGCCTCGAGCCGGTGGAACCAACTCTCGAGCTTTTAGAGTGGCCGAGTTGGAGCCGAGGTCGGCTCCGAACCCATCCAGCAAGAATGAAGGCGAGATAGACAACTTAACATCTGGGCATCAGAGGCACTCTACCAACTTCTGATAAGTGACTCAGTAAGTGGCACAAAGAAAGTATATCATGTTGCAAGGCAAAGACAGAAAGATAAAGAAGATAGCCAGACACCCTTCATAAGTGATGCCATCAACTAACTCACCAGTCCACAGGGCATCAAAGGCAGATGGAAGGAGTATTTCCAGCAGCTTCTGAATGAAGAAACCCTCACAGAAGCTGCACTGCCCCAGAAACAGCCTGCAATTAGAGAAGAAGAGGAGCCCACCTTAGAAGAAGTAAGAACAGCACTAAGGAAGATGAAGTCAGGGAAAGCAGCAGACTGAGATGAGATCACAGCAGATAAGATAAAGATGCTAGGTGAAACAGGGGAGAAATGGCTCCTGAGGGTAGAAATAGCAGTGTGGAAAGAAAAGCATGTCCCACATGACTGGAAAATAAGCATACTCATGTCAGCATACAAGAAAAAAGGGGGACATCGACAACTGTGGGCAGTACAGAGGTATCAAACTCCTATCACACTGCATGAAAGTTCTGGAGTGGGTGATTGATAAATGGACAGGCGGAGTAGTAGAAAGTAAGATGGGAAATAAGCAGTTCAGATTCAGATCAGAATGCAGCACAATAGACCCGATGTTTGCAGTGAAACAGATACTTGAGAAGAAGCTAGAGATGAGGAGAGAGTCCAACTGGGCATTCTTAGACTTGGAGAAAGCATATGACAAGGTCCCAAGAAAACTGATATGGGCAGTACTGCCATGGTTTGAAGTCCCAGAAACATTGGCAGAATTAGTGCAGGTCATGTACAAGGACCTAATGACTCAAGCACGAACAGTGTTCAGCCTCACAGAGGGGTTCCCACTGTAGTGGGTGTACACCATGGTTCAGCTCTGAGTCCACTGCTGTTCATACTGGTGATGGACTACATTAGCAAACAGGTCAGAGGGGACAGATCAACAAAGTTGCTGTATCAAGCTGATGTGGCATTACAAGCTGATTGAGCTAGAACTTCAGCAAAGGATAGGAGAATAGAATGCAAAACTTAAGGCTACAGGGATGGAACTAAGCATAGATAAGATGGTGGTAATGGCAGCAAACTGGGGAAAACAGAAGAAGCTGAGAATAGAGATAGAAGGGAGGATGGTGGAACAGGTAAACAGCTTCACGTATCTAGGAGGGGTGGTTAAGGAGAAGGGAAGTCTGAATGATGAGGTCAAAGCTAGAATCAGAGGGGCAGCAGCCAACTAGCCTACAGTCTCAGGTGTAGTCTATGACAGAAGAATGCCAAAGAAGCTGGAAAATGAGGTGTATAAGATAGTGGTGCAACCAGTACTACTGTATGGTACAGAAACCTGGGCAGTAAAGGCAGAACAGTTGAAGAAGCTAGGCGTGATGGAAATGAAGTGCCTGAGAAGGGTCGTAGGATATGCACTGTGGGACAGACGAAGATATGAGGACATAGCAGAAGCCAAAGTAGCTCCAATTGCAGAAAAGATCAAAGAGAACTGATTACGGTAGTTTGGGCACATGTGCAGAAAAGGAAAAGACAATCTGGTGAGGAAGATTTGGGACAAATAGGAAGAAGGTAAGAGGAAGTGAGGATGTCCAGCAAAGAAGTGAATCGATTCTGTGAAAGAAGATCTGAGAGAGTCAGGCATGAGTGGTGAAGAAGGCAGTAGTGTGGCACTGAATCAAGAGAATTATCAACAGTTAACACAATACCCCAACCTCATGTAGAAAAATGGGAAAACAGGGCTGATGATGATGATGCAGGAGACCATTTTGTGTCTCTTAACCTTTGTGTCAATGAACCGCAATTTTACAACTTGGATATACTTTACTATGTGAAGACAACTGAAGAGGAAATATTATGAAACAATGATATGAACATCCAGGAGGAGGATCTTTATATCTCCTAAACTTTCAGGAATAGAAGTTAAGATTAAGTCAGGTATATCTCTAATTCTTGGCTCATTTAAGACTTGCGTTAAATTAGCATAGGTTATTTGAACAAAATTCTCTTTCAAAAATGACATTTACTGAGTAATAATTCCAAGAATTACCTGAATAATTAAATTTTTCAAAAATTTAATATTCTTAACTTTTAAGTAATTCTCTAATTTATGCAAAAAGTTCTAATGGGCTAATTTATCCATGGAAAGAGTTTGATAGCATAATGTTAAGTGAATAGTGTAATACTACTAGCATCTTTTAACTGTACTACAATAGTTACTATATTACTTATTTCCTGGATGAGTTCAGATGAAATTGAGTTATGCATCCACAAAGTAATTGTACCGCCCCTGGAGTTTTCTCTCAGGCATTCCAATTTAACAAAAGATTTAAGGTTATAATCAACTGAATTCCATGATTCAACAACTGCTATAAGTTTATATTGCTCGAGTTATAAATCCAGCTAATTAATCAAACTTATTTCCTGTACTTTGTGCACTACAAACATAGTGTATAACTGTAAAAGATCTAGTAATACTAGCCTTTCCTGATGTATAGGGTCTGATCAGAAAAAATGATGTATATGTACAGTCGTTTTCCCCGCAACACAGACTACCATACATGGTTTGAGATGAAAGTTTTCAGTTGATAATAGCCTGTTATCCAAAACACAGTCCTCAAAGCACTTAACTAGTTCAATGTCACAGACAAATGCTAATTGCCTTAACCAATTATTAAATATGCAAGCCTTTGAGAGCATATAATCCAACCAAGACTGTGGTGGAACAATTTCACTCAAAATACATTGGACTTTATTTGTTTCCAATTATGCGGCGATGTCCAGTATTTAATCTTTCATATATTTCAGTTGGGTGTAGTTCAAATTATTAAATCCTATATGGATAATAAACATATCATATTTTGGTAAAAGTTTATAAATTATTTATTGTATACACGTTAATTTCAATCCAGGCAATGATGAAACTGAAAGTACTTCTCTGTTTATTTTACAGAGCTGATTAACAGTTAATTCCTATATTGAATCTCCTTGTAGCAAAACTTCAGAGCAGGAATCTGTTAATTTTTAAATTATCCCTTTGATTATCATTTTTTTCCTTTTAATAGGCTCAGAACCTGTATTTGGTAGATCCACAGTGGCATTTCTACTACTTTTCTTAACTGTAATATTCTTACGAATGTAAACACAGAAATACTGGCAACAAATATACTGTTCGGGGCTCTCTCAGAGGAAAAAACGTGCTACTGAAGTATGGTCAGAACTAAAATAAAAGTAGAAAGAGAGAAAGCATTCCCTAGATTTCAAGCAAAAATTTATAGAGAGATATAGAGAAACACAGAGTTCATCTGTCAGAAGGAATAATTTAATAAACGGTACTATTTGGAAAAGAAGATGACTCCGCATTTCTCTGTACACAGTTCTGCATGAAATCTAGGGACTACTTTCTCTGTTTCTACTTCTAACTGTAATATTCTTATCAATACAATCATTCATAGTTCTTAGTTCTTCTTTACTGTTATCATGAACATAATCTAAGGGGTCTCTATACTTAATATCTCTTTATCATTAAAAATATTCTTTTCTTCTGAATTAAAATTTTTTCAGGCTACAATTAGTATCATTGGAAGTTACTAGGCTATTGGCCCTGAGGACCTTATAAGCATAGCCAAGAGTTTAGCCCATGTTTAGACAAGTCATCACTTGATGCCCCTTTCCAGCAGGGACACGGGTGGAATACCAAGGATGTATTCTCTGTTTCCCATCCAGTCATCCAGGTTGCGTTTAAAATGGGGTAAACAGGTACTCTGCTTGACATGGAGAGGGAGTCTATTCCACAGGTGGGGGACTCTCTTTGACACAAATCTGTCCTGCCAACAAGTCCTTTTGATGTCACAGACCAGGTTGCAGCCACTTGTGTGGGTTACCTGAGTGGAGCTTGACTTCTGGATATGAAGCAATCCCATCAATGCGGGGTCCAAGATCACTGCTGTATGTGCTTTGCAAGGTACATGCCGAACAGGGCACTGTACTCAATACTGGGCCTTATAACGGATGCATACAGGGATGTTATGACCTCCATGCCCCTGGATGAGATGCCCTTACTTATGAGGTTGGCCATGTAGAAAGCTTTCCATATAAACGAAGCAACAAGGTGGTTAAAAGTCAGGTTGCTATCAATCTGGGTGCCCAAATCCCTCATGACTGACTGCATTCTTAGGACATTAGTATTAATGTGATAATTTGTGGGGATGTCACTCTCCCCAAAGAGAATGATGATGCATTTTTTGGTATTCAGCTTGAGGCCATGTTTCTGGCACCAGTCATTTGTTTGGGTGATGCCCTCTTGGAGAATGTCCACATCACTAGGGAAATTGAGGACAGCACCCAGCTTGCAGTCATCTGCAAACCTGGTCAACCATAGCCCCTGACTTTGGCCTGCACATCAGAAAAGTATAACCCAAATAACAGAGGCCCGAAGACCGAACCCTGGGGTACGCCGCTTGTTACGGGTCTACTGGTGAGGAGGCTTCCCCTATTTTGACTAGGTGGATTCTATCAGTAAGCCAGTTATCTGCCTATCTGGAAACATATGGATTGATGCCTACTTGAGAGAGTTTATCTGTTATGCCCGAGTGGGGAATAGTGTTGAAGGCTTTGGCCAGGTCCAGGTAGGTGGTGTGCACCATCTTCCCCTTGTCCATGGCTTTGGTGACTGTCTTAAAGAAGTTGACAAATTTAACAGACATGACCTCCCCTTGACAAAGCCAAACTGTGTGGGATCAAGTATTTGGAGGTTGCTAATATCCTTGTTAATGTGGTCCACGATAATCCATTGCATGGCCTTGCAGATCATGCTAAGTTAGGCAGATGGTTCTATAATTTCCTGGATAAGTGGATGCTCCTCCTTTGGGCAAGGGGGTGACAGTGGCTGTCCTCCACTTAGCTGAGATGAAGGTGGTACTCAGGCTTTGGTTGAATAGGCCACCTAATGGTGCTGCCAGTTCCTGCCTGAGTTCATGTAGGATGCAGACTAGGATGTTGTCAGGTCCCATGGAGGCTATATTTTTTTCCTTTGAGAGAACATTGATGACCTCTTCCCTAGATATAAGGGGAAGGGGGCAGGTAATGGGAATGCCCTGATTTACTGATGGGGGGGACAGAGGGGTGAAGTTTTTGCTGAATCTGTCAGCCAGTATGTTTGCCATATCTACAGGATTTGTATATGTGGTGTCCTTGACCACCAGTTCTGAGCAGATCTGGGTGCTTCATTTGAGATTGCAGGCATATGTGATGAAGGCCTTATGACTGTCTCTAGTAGATGCGACCAATTTGGACTCAAAGTTTGCATTAGAGGATTTCACTAGTGTTCTTATTTGCTTGTTCAGGCTAAGGAGAGACTGCTTCCAACTGGGCACCTGCTCCTTCTTAGTCCTGAATAGCAATTTTTTTTCCTTTTGTTACACAGTTTATTTATTGCAGACATCAACCAGACAGGTTTTCTCTTCCTTGCAGAGGATGATTTAGTCCTGTCGGGTATTCCTGATTCTTTGCATCTATATAAATGCTCATATAGTGCTTTAGTCTAGTTTTGGATACTGGTGCCAATTTCTAGAGAGGGGGAGGGGGCTCTGAAGTTGTTTATACCATCCCTCAGGAGGCTGTAATCAGCTTTGGAGAAGTTTTTTTTTTTGATTGACCCTAGCTAGAGGGGTGTCGGGGAAGATGGTGACTTCTAAATTGATCGCTTTATGGTCGGATCTTACAAGAAGCATTATACTGCAGGAATGCTGCAGTGATTACTCATGCTGGTTAATACTAAGTCCAAGATATTATCACCTCTTCTAGGGGTATTGACTAGCTGTTTCAAAGCATTGACAAAATCAAGGAATCTCTGGGCATTTGTCTTCTGGCATGAATAATTCTTCCAGTCTATGTTTGTGTAGTTAAAGTCACCCAGGATCAGGGTAAAAGGATGAATACTGATAGATTCGAAGAGGTCCAGACAGGTAGATTTGGTACCTTGAGTCAGATTTGGGGGCCAGTAGCTAGCTATGATTTCTATAGGGGTCTTGTCACTGGTTAACTGCACCTGGAGTGTACCCTGTGCATCATACTCTTTGACCAGCCTGGAGGTGTGTATGTCTTTAATATATATTGAAACTCCACTTCCTTTGGCTTTATTGCTGACAATTTGGGGTCTGAATATATGATAGGATGAGTAACTAGATAAGGCTGGGATGCTATCAGCACCCTTGACCCAGGTTTCTATGACTGCACAGATGTCAGCATTTTTCAGGGCTAAGAATGTTTGCAATGAGTACAGTTTCATGTTTAGACTCCTAGCGTCTGGCAGCATGACCTTTAAATTGCATTTTGTTGAAATTTCTATGTTGGTAGTTTTAACCTCATCACTTTTCCTTAAAAAGGCACTATGGGGGAGCCAAGAGTCTTTGCCAGAAGCCTGAAGTCCAAGTGAGACAGATGCAGGCCATCTCTGGCAAAGCATCATGGTCTGTCGATAATATCTTCCCAGGCTGTCAGGTACTGGATCCTCCTGGAATGATACCAGAAACTTGGCCAATTGTTAAAGTCAATCATTTTCTGTTTATATTAAGGCATCATTCTGGGTGATGGTAGAATGCCTAAGGCTAGGGAGATACCCACCTGACACATAATCAGCAAGTTTAATCATATCTCTCTTAATATAGTCTATATCCCTTCAGGAGAAAGACCAGTACTAGGTGACTTATTTTTGGCAACAGGTGAATTTTGTACACCAACTACCTCACAATTTACTTGAGGTAATCTAGAATCAATATCAATCGTAAGTTCATAGTGTAATGCTCGTGCCACTAACAGGATTATTTATAGTAGTTAAGCCATCAAAGCTCTCAACATGCAGATCAGTATTAAAATCCACATGTTCACTACAATTATTCTTATATTTGCTCTGGTTTTAGAAATTCCTTTCTCCCTTCTCTTAACATTCTGGTTCCCTCTATTCAAGACATTTCCTGTTACTTTACTATACTGACTATTATCAAAAGTAGAAAGTATATTTTCATCCAAGTTACTGTTTTTTTTTAATTTGAGATGCCCTCCCACCATTCTAATATAAGATCATGTACAGATGCAAAGGCCTTAATAAAGAGACAATTATAAATTAGACTACCACTAAAATCTTTGCTTTTAAGTATATTAATAAGTTCATAAAATCTATCTAGTTAAGACATGTAACACCATCAAACTTCTTTAGATAAACTCCACATTTATCAAATTCTGTGATTAATCAACTTCTTATTAAATCATCAAAAGCATAACTATTTAGTGAATCCATTATAAGCAAAACCACAATGCAGATATAGTAGGCAAAGTAATTTCTATGTTGTATAAAATTTAAAATATATTAAATGTAAATACAAATTTCTCACATAATCAAATAAGTCAATTGTTCGTTCACTGACTGAAGAATAAGAACACAAAAAATAAATGAGTAAAATAAAAATTAGTACCACAATATAGTAAGCACTAAACAAATGTCACTGCAACCATTAAAAAATAAAAAAGTACAATAACAAGTATTAGTGCTTAAAATTGTGGTCACTATTCACTTATGCAAACACAAAGTTAATAACTAAATATGAGGATTAACAGATAATTACGTCACACAAATAGATCAAATTAATTAATATATATGTAGGCTAATATCACAAGACTTAGCTTTATATGGTTTGAATAAAACTATCTTATCCACACCAAGCACCAACATTCAATCACTAAATCATGCCTTGCTGGTGTTTGCATCTTTGCATCAATGCGTGGATTCACTGTCCGCTCAACTTTCATTCACTCTTTGAGCAGTGCTCTTAAATGTTCCATCTGTGCTTCTGATAGGCAACGCACCTATCAGATATATTACTAGCATCCAGGACCAAAATGAAACAAAAATTATCTGCCCCCTACATATTCATTAAGACAGGGAGAGCACAAAAAGAAAAACTAACAAAAATGAAGAATTACCTTGCTGTCCTTAAAAGGACACAAAGGATAGTTAATAAGAATGTGACTCTGCTTACATTGTTTGAATTAAGTAAAACATTCATTGACCAGTGCTCTTAAATATCCATATTGTGCTTCTGATAGGCAAAGCATCTGCCAGTTTAGACTACCAGCCAGCAGGACCAAAATAAAGCAAAATGTATGTGTCCCCATGTCTTGAGAAAGTGTGTGTGTGTGTGTGTGTGTGTGTGTGGGGGGGGGGGGGGGGGTCATGCAAAGAAAAACTAAAAAAAAAAAAAAGAAAGAATTACCTTGTTGCCATTAAAAGGACACAAGGTATTATCCAGAATGTAATTCTGCTTCCATTGTTTCAATTAAGTGGAGGAGGAAATCTAATAATACATAAAAGGTGAAGGAATTTCAGTGGCAGCTGTTATTGGGCACTGCTAAAACTCTAAGACTCACTGGTAGTATTAATATCAAATGTATTTTAAAATCTAGAACTTATACTTGAAGTGAGTTTATTTTATTATGTATTTTCTTATGTGTTTTGTTTGGATTTATGCAGTTTGCACTGTGGTTATATGACTTGCTCATGTTTCTTTTTATGTATTCAAAAAAAAAAAAAACATGGAACTTAGCAGATTATTTGAAGAATGATTTAGATTTAACTGCTGACGACCTCAATGAGTGGAATACTGATTGAGAACCCACATTTATATTTTCTGGTGATATGGAAGAGTTGTAGTCAAGAAAGAGTTAAGGATATTCTTCAGATAGTGACAGAATAAACTAGAAAGGAAACAATACTACATGTCACATGTGTGAAGTAACATAACTGTGTGATGTACAATCGTCCTGAACCAGAAAGTATGGGTTCTGACCAGCTTTGTCTTGTGTAGGAACTTAAGGGGAATATATTTAAGGTGCTTCAAGAATTAATATTACCTAGGAGGGTCTTTTATAGAGCTGATTATCATGAAATAAACAAATAAATAAGCTAATGAAACTGGGAGGAAAGTAATGCAGTCTGTGCATATCGCTGACTGTTTCATTTGTGATTTAATTAAGAATTCAGTCTCCACTGTTTTACATAACATAGTTACATCTGACTGACAGTGGTGGCCAAAACAGCATGAGAAAGCTAGAAGAACGAAGAACTGTCTATGGAGTACCTATAAAGGGAAGCATCATTATATGCTAAAAGCTAAGTATCAAAAAGCCAGAGTAAACTTCAGGAAACTCTTGCATTTATCTTGCAGTATGTATAAGAAAAAGCTCCTGATTTATACATCTAACAACAAGAAAGCTTTTTTTTTTCCAAACATCTGTAACAGTTCACTAAGAAAAACAACTGGGCCTTAATATTTTTGTGGCAACAGCCTTGTTACAATGGATTTTTATAAAGAATGGCTTCTGTTTTACCAACAATGCTTTTACAGGTCAGAGGTACTGCAATGGGTGCATCTTTTGCACCCACTTATGTAGACCTGTTTATCGGGATTCTTGTGAAAATATTAACATATGATTTGCCCCACATGTTTTAGATACATAAAGAAGATATTGAGATGATTCTTGGCTTATCTGGCTCGCTGATCTAAATGATTTATATGACTTATTTTTAATATTTAAACCAGAACAAATTGGAGCATTGAATTTACAGTCAATTATGATAAGAAAAACGTTTCTTTTTTGGATATCAGCATAACCAAACATTCTTACTGCATTTTTGGACACTAGACTATATGTCAACCTTTTTATAAAAATTCTTTACTTTTGGCAAAAATCTGTCATTTCATTCTTGTGATTAGAAATATTCCAAAGTCATAGTTTTATAAGGAAGAAGCCTCTATGGTCAAGAGTCTGTCTATGCACATTGTTGTTTAGACCTTGCTGGCAAATAGATGAGTGAGGTTGCAAACACGAAGGATATACAAAGGGGAAAACAATCAGCTAATATTTGTTGATAGGTGTGAACTAATAAAGGTATGTTACAAGAAAACACAGCAAAATTTTAGATTGTTATTCATCACTGCTTTGGACAGTAATTGTTACGGTGTTAGGGAGTCAGTTCCATGTTATTGGGGAATTTTACAGGTAAAGCACAACATAGAAAACATACTACCTGATATAACAGTTAAAACCTTTGGAGAATTTTTTAGTATTTTAAAGGGGACACCAATAAAGTTATGATACAAAAGACCATCAACAGTATCTTTCCCACGTTTTTTTTTTTTTACTTTCGAAAATTATGTTTTTTGTAAACAGGTGTTTAAAACAATTTACATTAACTAAAACAAGTAGAGTGTTTGAAACAAGAGCCCATATTAAATGCACAACTGACCTTCAGTTCAAAAATGTTGAAGTATGACGTGTAAATTTGGTAAATACATCAGTGATGGAACTTATGTCTCTATGGTGGCATCTGATAGTTACATATTGTGTCCACGGTGTTGTAATTGTAATATGAAATATGTGGTATATCTGGCCACATTTGTCATGCTTGGCTTTTTACATAAGGAAGACAATAAGAAAGCTGAAGGATAGAATTTACAAATGGCATGAAAAGGAGAAGGGTGTCAAATGCTTTATAAAGGCACTTAGCTGAGTGCCAGGACTATAAAATAATTTTGTTTTTCATTATTGACAAAGTGGTGAGAGATAAGGGTGGTGACTGTGGCAGCCTTTTAGAATATAAAGAAATGGTATGGCAATTTAGACTGAATGCCACCGAAAGACGTGGTATCAATGATACCTTTTCAATTAGTAGTGTTTTAAAGTTTACAGCAAAAATTATTTGAATAATGACAATGATTCTACTAACAGTGAATTTTACACATTTCTATTTATTTATAGGTATTAATTGATTTAGGTTTTTTTATATGTATTTAAATTGTTGAAACAGCATGATTGGCTACTGTTTTTAATTGGGGTTGTTGAACAGGGTGAAAGCGCTAAGTCTGGGTTTCCATTAAAAGTTGCTCAATTCCTATCTGGAGCCAGTTTTAAGATGCAAGTATGCCAAGGTAAGGGGTAGATGAGGCTCAACAATTAATAGCCAAGATAAGATGAGATCAGGTAAAAATGATGCCATACAATTAATCTACAAGAAAGTCTCCAGGAATAGATAGTTTTCCTGTGGAAGTCTGGAAGCTAGGAAAGAAGAAAGTGATGAAGATCTGGAAGGTTTTATTTAACAGCATTTTAAAAGGTGGGGAAGCACCAGCGTCCTGGAAGAAATCTGTGTTGGATGTAATACCTAAAGATGGTAAAGACCCATCAGACATAAATTCATATAGGCCCCTTTCAATTTTAAACTAGGATTATAAAGTGTTTATGCCTAGATTAGCTAAAAGAATGGCAAAGGTGTTTCGAAAATTAATAGATATGGATCATTGTGGTATTGTAGAAGATAAGCAAACTTTTGACAGCATCAATGAATTAGTTAATTAATTAATTAAATATATTTATTTATTTGAAATTTGTTTACCAAAAAATATCTGACTGGGCCAAAAAGTGCCCATTTTCAGTGGAGGCCCAGGGAGAAAACCTCCATGGTTACATAATATCTAAAACATTTAATTTCCATGACTATGAATTGAGTTACAAGAGATACATGGACAGATGCAAGGAGAAATCATACTATTCTATGACACATGCACAAATAGAGTTACTACAGTTAGAAGCAGAGAGAAAATAAAACACTTCATTTCCATGATTATGAACTGAGTTACAAGATATACATGGAGATGCACAGGAGAAATCGTACGTTTTATGACATATGCACAAAAGGAGCTGCAGAAGACAGATGTACAGGAGAAAATCATATAGTTCTCAGCATTATGGTATATGTTGCATAAGACAGTTGAAAGAAGAACATTATACATCCTTTTGAGTAGGTTATACACAGTTTATGAATTACAATTTTCCTATGCCAATGGTTATATTACATATTTAGATTTAGGAAATTGTTTCAGATATAAAGGGAAGGGGAGCATAAGATTAGATTACACAAAGTCTATTGCAATATGAAGTCTACTCAGAATAGATATTGAGGTCAATAGGTATAACAGTGAAGGTAGAGTAGGGAGTTAGAATACAGGCATGCAGAAAGAAGTGGAGGAAGACAAAGATAGTGCAAGCTAAGAAGATTGTATGAATGGGATAGCGAGGATGTGATTAGTCAGGGTTACACCATGAACAGATCCAAGAATGACTTGAGTGTTGTTGCAGGGAGTGTTTAAAGATGACTAGACTGGAAGTTGTCTTGACTGTTAGAGGAAGGGTATTCCAGAATTTTGCAATAGAGTGTGAATATATTTTTTTACAGAACAATGGTGATCCAAAGGGTAGCAGAATGTAAGAAAATATTGCTGTTGTTGGTGGGTCTTGATGTACTGGAAGCATTCAACAGAGTAAGCTGGGATTTTATGAGCAGGGCAATGGAAGCATTTGCATTCCCTGACATAATAATAATAATGTTATTTAGGGGGATATATGAGGGATCAAAGGCAAATATTAAAATGGGAGGGTTACTTTCTGACAAGTTGTTTCTGAACGGGTCCCCTTCAGAAAACTGAACGCTCACTTACCAGACTTCCAAAATGTCGAGACAAAAAGGCTGATGACCAGGGAACACCAACATCCTGGAACACCGATTTTCCACTCCAGGTAAGTAACCACTTGGTCATCCTGTTGAGCTTTGCCCCTTACCCCCGCAATAGTGCGATCTTGGAGTTGGTAGATTTAGTTAGGAGTGTGGGTGGGTTTGCTTTCCTTTGGTTTTACTTTTTTGTCAGGATGGCCAAATGGTTACTTACCTGGAGTGGAAAGTCAGTGTTCTGGGACGTCGGTGTTGTGCAGTTGTTGGCCTTTTCTTCTCTGCATTTTGGAGGTTGGTAAGTGGGCATTCAGGTTTCTGAAGGGGACCCCTCTGAACAGACATACTACAAAGGAGAGTCCTCTTTCCCCTTTGTTATTTGCTTTATATTAAGAGCCACACAACAAAGAAAATAAGGGACTCAAAAATTCAAGGATATAATTGGTATGGTAATCAAGAAAAGCTGGCTTTATTTGTTTATAATATTATTCTATATCTGATAAAACCAGAAAAGGACATCTTATTCTAGTGGAACATTTTAAGACAGTTTCAAGTCTTTTCAGGATATAAAATTAATGATGACAAAACAAAGGCAATAGCTTTAAACTATGTACCTACACATGAAGTGGTCCAGCAATATACATATTTATAGGGATAAGATAAAACAAAGTATTTAGGAGTATGGATTAAAAAGGATTCTGTTATGGCAGCTACTGTGGGAAGAGACTGAACAGAAGATAATACAAAAACTGAGAACTTCTTGTTTATAGATATGGAGAGCAAGATGCAAGCAGTGAAAACAGTTTTAGTCCATTTAGTTTTAAGATTTTTTTCTGGAAGGGGAAAACGGCAAGGGTTGTGGGATAAGTTGATTCTTCCAAAATAACAAGGTGAATTAGAATTACTCGATTGGAAGGGATAGTCTAGAGCTACCCAGTTAAGGCTCATATGCATAACACAAACAGAAAGCTACAGTTCAAAGTGGAAAGGGATTATGATGAAGTTGGGGGATTCAAGAAATAAAGACAGAGTGGGATTTTAGATGCAGATCCTTAAGGAGAATAACAGCCACACAAAATATTATATTCATAAAATAGTAGAAAGTAGAGAAGGTATTCTAAGAACTAGGTCAACAAAAGAACGCAGAATGGAAATTTTGCCGATAGAGATGACTGCAATTAGGGGAACAGAGAATAGGCAAGAGGGGGGTACTAGAATTTATTGGAGGAAGCTGGCAAAGGAACCAAGGTATTGGAAGCAAATAACTACAGAGGGAAAGGCAATAAGAATGGGATGAAGCCAAGAGGATATCTGGAGTGAAAGCTAGAGACTACCTTCCCTATTTGGGAATGATGTCTGAATATTTTCAAAGAAGAAGCAATATGAGAATCTTAACTGAAAGATGTGCTCTGGTAGAACTTTTAATTGAATCTAGAGCAGAAGCTGCTATTAAAAAAGGATAATTAGTAGGGCATATAAAATAATGCACAACTATAGGAATCAATCAGAGGAGGTTAAAAATGATTAGGAAGAGAGATTGTATAAGTAATTCACAAGGAAACAATGGGAGGGCATATACCCCTAATATGCAACAACGTCTAAAAGATTTAGAATTTTTATTTGGAAGTGTTTGCATAGATATTTTTATAGCCCAAGAAGACTTCAATTTGTCTTTAGGTAGATTGCAAATGTTGAAAGTGTGATGGGAAGAATGAAGTAAATGGGAATATATATTTTGGTAGGGTAATGAGTAGGCAGACTTTACAAATTCCCTATAGAGTACACTGTCAGAATTATTGGGTAAGCAAATGGGTATAACTAAGGAAATGATTTTTGAGCTGGGGATACAGGATCTGAATTGCCTAGGCACAGTAAGGCATTAAGTTTAATTCTGGTGGCTGGTCAAAGGGGGAAAAAAGAGAAATTACTAGACAATGGAAATGAAAGTCTAAACAAACTGTATTTGAAGTATTGAATATTGTAACAGAAATAAAAAAAACTGAAGTGGGATCTTTAGAAAAGGGAAAGAACAAAATGCACAGAAAAAGTGGAAACTGTCGGAACAATAGATAGGATCATAGGAAATTACTAGGCTACTGATCTGGAGGTCATTTTAAGCCTAGCCGTTTCATCCCAATGTAATACCACAGAAATGCTAGTCAGTATCCAAGGCTGCATTTAGTGATGACTGCCCATGTCCAGGAGGGTTGTGGGCTTTATCCCTGGCAAAAATTTACAGTGCCCCATCCACTCATCCAAGTTCCTCTTGAACAGTGTCATAGAGGTGCTCTTTTTTACATGAATTGGTAGCATGTTCCAAAGATGTGGCAGTCGGGAGAAAAATCTGTCCCTCCAGAATGTCCTATTTAAGAAGCAGGCCATATTTAGGTCCCTGGAGTAGGTAGCCCTAGTCCTGTTTGACTTACTGATATGGAGCAAGTTCATTAGGTTTTTGTCTTGGATTGCTCTGTAGGCCAGGCATAAGTTTTCCCTAAGAAGTCTATATAATATGGGGTATAATGACAGGGTCTTTAGTCGGTCTGTGTAAGGCACGTGCTGGAGCCCCTTGATCTTCTTTGTTAGAATAATGAAGAATAATATTTTGGTGGAGGAGTGAGGTTTGAGGGAAAGCAGGAATTGATCAATTTATGTAATGCTGAATTGATGATAAATGTACAAAAGAATATATGTGATGCATAATGTCTGCAACTGTGAATATGTAAATATGGTTTGTTTTCTTTTATATAAATGTATGTTTGCCTATGTCTTAAGTGATAATTTAATAAAGGTGTTAAAAATAAAAATAAAGACTTTGATGTGCAGTGTCAGTTGTTTATATAGACATTAAGATGACTTAAATGTAGTATCACAGCTTTCTGTGACATTTGCAGAAAAGTAAGAAAATATATATATTTATATATATTTTTAGACATCATTTTTCATGTCTTCCCCATCCCGCACAAGACAAAAGTGCCCAAATCAGGACTGCTCTGAAGAAATACTCCCGAGTTTTTTTCTTTTACAGTAGCTGCCTGCTGACTTCAGTAAGACTGACTGACTAATTCAAACTGGGGGAGTACCAGAAAGGAAAAATGTACAGCTGTGTAATTAAACTTACCGTAACAGTACATGTTTGAATGATCACTGCTACTGCTGTAGCCTTAGACATGTTGGCTATATCCTAAAAAGGAAATAGCAGGTCAGCTTCCAAAGCTGCAGGGCACCTTCCACATGCCCAAACTGTCAGGCAGCTTGAGCTGAGCTGAATGAAAAGATAAGTTTGGGTGCCAAGCTCTACAGAGATTTAAAGCCAACAGAAAGAGAGAGGCTAAGCCCTGAAAGGGCAATTCTAGAAACAACAAAAAGCATATGCCCACACCCTGGCATAAATGACACACCAAAAATATAAGGGGGAATGACGTGAAGGAGTGGCTTGCAGCAGTGATCATTTGAACATCTACTGTTACAGTAAGTTTACTTACACAACTGTACTACATTCATGATACCGATCACTGATGCAATAGCCTTAGCTACATGGCTAGATCACCCTAGCTTACTACATTTGGGATGTAGAAGGATAAGGCTCCAGGAGCATCTGCAGAATGATCCTAGCAAAGCCTGAGCTAGATGTGGAGAAGGAATTACGCTTATAGTGTTTTGTAAAACTACATACAGAGGACCAAGTTGCTATTTCTACAATACATCTTCAATCCAAACATTCCAAAAGGCTATAGATGAAGCCAAGGCCTGGGTAGAGTGGGCCTAGACCCTGCCTGGAATAGTTTTGTTGTGGAGAGTTTAAAAAAAATAATAACTGAGACAAAAATTTGGAAATAAGAAGCAACAAAAGTATCCACCACACGATTTATTGTATCTCTGACGTCTCGGCCTCAGCCTTCAAGGAGTACAAAAAGACATACAAATGCACCTCTATATATACATATATCAATAAATCTATTAACTCAATCAACCTATTATTTAAAACAATTAAACTATTAACTAATTTAGCAGCATTTTCCAGTTAAAATCTTCATTCAAGCCTTCAGGGCACAAAGTTTTAAATTTAAGAATATATACAGCTTCTTTATGTAGCAGTTGTTGTTTGACATTTGAATCACTATATTTATTACATTTAATTTGTTCTAATACACAGCCTTTCAAACCTTTGGCATCACTATTATGAAAGTTCAAAAAATGCATAGTCACTGGGCTCTCCATTTTTTTATTATATATATCTCTTACATGTTCAAGCAGTCTTGTTTTAAATAACCTTTTTGTTTCACCAATATAGAATTTTCCACAAGGGCAACTAAGTGCATAAATTACTCCTTCTGAGTTACAACAGAAACTCTCTTGCACTCTAAAGGGCATATTGTTAATATGTGAAAAAGATGCAATTACAAACTGACATGCTTTGCATCTGCCACACTGTTGTGTTCCTATATTATTAGCCAACTGTTTAGAAATATTAGGAAGGGGAAGGCTAAATTTAATTTTAACTAGAAAGTCTTTAATATTCTTTCCCCTTCTATAAGAAAATTGTAAATTAACATTTAACCAAGACTGGACACTGTTGAGGGAACAAAAATATTCCCAAAACTGAGTGAATATTTTCTTAAATTCTGGTGTAAAACATCCATAAGTAGTAACTAATTGTAAAGTTTCCTGTTCCCTTTCATTAGTTGCACCCACTTTATTAGTTTTATGACTATTGCCACCACATGAAGATATAATTTTTTTGTCATTTTTCGTACAAAATCTATCATAAGACTCAGACAGCAACTTATCACTATAACCTCTACCTATAAAAGAATCATAGAGAGATGCAAGTTCTAAATCAAAACATTCAATATTGTTATATAAACAAGAAATCCGCAACATTTCTCCAAATGGCAATGAATTAATAGTGTATGTATAGTGTATAGTCCACTACTAGCATGAACATATTGAGTACCCCCTACGAATTTTTTATTAACCGTAGAGATCAAATGGCTACCTTCTTTGATATTTAAGACAATGTCCAAAAAGGGCATAATAGTACCAATTTGAAGTCCATCAAACTGTAGGGAAAATCTATTACAATTTAAATCCAAAATAAACTGATGAACTAATGTAGTACCACCTTCTACCAAAAATATCAAATCGTCCACGTACCTAAAATATTTAACTACATATTTATGGAAAAATTGATGTCTACATATATATTCAGTTTCAAACAGGCCCATTGCTAAATTAGCATACATGGGGGCAAAAGCTGCCCCCATGGCTGTGCCTTGTTTTTGACGATACAACGTATTATTAAATTCAAAAAAATTATTATACAAAGAAAATGAAAGAAGCTCAACAATATATTCTGTAGCTGGTGATTCTCCCAGAAAGAATTTCACTGCTTCCAAGCCAAATGAATGGCTTATGTTGGTATACAAGCTTTTAGCATCAACTGTGACCCAATACATTTTTTTATTCCAGCTAACATTGCTTAACTTGTTCAACAAATCACATGCATCTATGATATATGATGGTAACTTTTTGACAAAAGGCAGTAAATAATGCAAGAAAATATCCAGATTATGTGAAAAATAAGTACGACCAGAAACAATTGGTCTTCCTAATAAACTAGATGATTTTTTGTGTATTTTAGGCAGGCAGTAAAAATATGCCATAGAGCAATTGTCAATATTATACCTGTTTTTCACATCCTGCAAATTAAAATAACCTAATCTATTTCCCTTATGTATAAGATTTTTATACAGTACTATTGCTTCATTATAACATTTTAAATGAGATACTTCATAAATACTTGTATCACTAAGATGCTGCATACACATGTCCAGATAATCAGAAGCATTTAACACTACTAACTTATTGCCCTTATCGGCTGGTTTAAAAATGATATTTTCCTGTTTACTCAGTGACAATAAAGTTTGCCAATCCTGATATTCTATATTATAATTAATATTCTTTTTGTCTTTGAAAAACTTCTCAAAAGCTACCTCAGTAGCATGATTCACCATTTTAACAAAATTATTAACATCCACATTTAAAACACATGGTACAAACTGACTACATGAAGGTACTTTTGTTGTGTCTAATTTAAAATAAGCATTAACATCATTTTCAGAGGAACAAGAATAAAAACTATCAGATGAAGATGTCATAGAAAACAACAACTATTAATACTGGAATTCATTTGTACATTTTGTTCCCTACTGAAAAAATGTTTTAAATATAATTTCCTCCCAAAACAAAAAATATCTGTTTTCAATTCATGTAGTCTGCTGACTACTGTTGGAACAAATTTAAGCCCCAGGTTAAGAACAAACATTTCAGCATCATTAAAGTTGTAGTTAGATAGATTAACTACATAAGTACTACAGTTCCCTGTCTCAGTCAACGTTTACCTCTTTTGAAGCCACCAGACCTCTGTGCATCAAACCCAAAGTTCTGAAAGGGTTCACGTTGGCGTTTTTGTCCCTGGTAGCCTCCATTGGAAAAGGAGGCTTCCTGGCGAAAAGTTTGTCTAAATGATCCAGCCTGTTGCGGTCGTGGTAATCCAGGATAGTTACTTTCTCCACCGTCGTCCTCAAACGATATATATCCTCCTTCTGAGGCAGACGCCAATGAGGTGCGATTCTCACTAGCTTGCTTGTCCTGATGAAATCTAACTCGCTTTTTCATTTTGTTTCGATTGGTTCTTGAGAGAAATGCATTGTTGGATTCGTAGTCTCTCAAGTCTCTGATTAATTTACCTTTCTTTCTGTCCAACAACGCTAATTCATATTCTTTTAACTTATCATTAGTTTGCCTAAGAAAATCATCCATCGTAGAAGAAGGGACTTGTGAATAAATGTCACTATATAACTTTTTTATTTCAGAACACAGTTCCTTTTGTTTAAGCTGGTCCCTTTCAATCAAAATATGAAGCCATTCAGAAACACACTGATGAGCAGCAGTAACCCACCATTTATGGAAGGCAATATCAGTGTCAATTGATAAATTAAATGGAGTAGTGGGGTCTTTAAATATTCGTAGACCCCTTGGAGTAATGTCAATGTCTAAATATTTCTGTAAGCCACATATATTAAAATAAGTTGCTGTTTCTTTCCACATCTTTTTTTCTAATTCAGAAAACAGTATCTTAGTTTCTGCACTTACAGAACTAGGAATTTTTCTTGCAACAGTTGCAAATGGATTAGGAAAACGTTGTCTTCGCTCATCTTCCCATCTGTCCCAGGATAAAGCATTTTTATCAGCCATATTTCTAGAGCCAGATTGTCTCTCACCATGTTCTGTAGAATTATTAAGAAAGTTGTCCAACGATAGTTGATTACCATCTGCATGTTCACGAAAAATTCTTGGAAGGTGGAGATTAGGATCCGTAGACATAAGCACAACCACAGAGTAACAAGGAAAAAAGAAGCAACAAAAGTATCCACCACACGATTTATTGTATCTCTGACGTCTCGGCCTCAGCCTTCAAGGAGTACAAAAAGACATACAAATGCATCTCTATATATACATATATCAATAAATCTATTAACTCAATCAACCTATTTAAAACAATTAAACTTTTAACTAATTTAGCAGCATTTTCCAGTTAAAATCTTCATTCAAGCCTTCAGGGCACAAAGTTTTAAATTTAAGAATATATACAGCTTCTTTATGTAGCAGTTGTTGTTTGACATTTGAATCACTATATTTATTACATTTAATTTGTTCTAATACACAGCCTTTCAAACCTTTGGCATCACTATTATGAAAGTTCAAAAAATGCATAGCCACTGGGCTCTCCATTTTTTTATTGTATATATCTCTTACATGTTCAAGCAGTCTTGTTTTAAATAACCTTTTTGTTTCACCAATATAGAATTTTCCACAAGGGCAACTAAGTGCATAAATTACTCCTTCTGAGTTACAACAGAAACTCTCTTGCACTCTAAAGGGCATATTGTTAATATGTGAAAAATATGCAATTACAAACTGACATGCTTTGCATCTGCCACACTGTTGTGTTCCTATATTAGCCAACTGTTTAGAAATATAAGGAAGGGGAAGGCTAAATTTACTTTTAACTAGAAAGTTTTTAATATTCTTTCCCCTTCTATAAGAAAATTGTAAATTAACATTTAACCAAGACTGGACACTGTTGAGGGAACAAAAATATTCCCAAAACTGAGTGAATATTTTCTTAAATTCTGGTGTAAAACATCCATAAGTAGTAACTAAATGTAAAGTTTCCTGTTCCCTTTCATTAGTTGCACCTTAGTTGCAAATTTGGAAATAGTCTGTTTTTACACAGGTAGTCCATTCTTTTTACCTTTACAAAAATTAACAATTGATCTGAAGATCTGAAAGATTTAGTTTTGTGAGAATAGAATCTGAGCTTACTGCAGACTTCCAAGGTATGTAGTGTCCTTTCTCCCTCATTTTTAGGTTCAGGAAAGAAAATGGGGAAGTGAACAGTTTGGCTTAAAGTAAAGTCAGATACCACTTTAGCCATAAAAGAAGGATTAGAACTCAAAGAATTTTGTCTCTGTGGAAAATGAGATAGGATTGACTCACAATAACAGCTGTAACTCAGATACTTTCTTGCAGTGATTAGAGCAATCAGTAAAAGTGTTTTACATGTTAATAACCTCAAGTCAGCAAGGTTAGCTGGTTCAAATGGAGCAAGTGTTAGATTCTCTAACACAAAATTAAGATCCCAAGACGGGTGACTGGTTTTCTTGGAGGCCTCTTATATGCAAAATCCCTTTCAAAAACATCTTGACATGGCAATGCATTGAAAAAGAAAGACCCATGAGCAGACATGCTGAAATGTCCAGTAAAAGACCACTGAGGAATAAGAAGGGCCATAGCATAGTAACTCACACAAATATTGCAAAACCAAAGAAAAACTAGCCGTAAATGGGTGCTGGTTATGTTGCTATCACCAACCTGAAATCCTTTACATTTGCTAATATATGATTTTCTATTAGCAGGCTTTCTTCCTCCATTGGTAAGTGCTGCACTCCCTCAGTAAACAGGTGCCTAAAGGGAATTAAGACTATCACCCAGGCAGTTGGTTGAAGTTGATTGGGGTTGGGGTGTATCAAATACCCATGTTCATGTGTGAGTAGATCCAATGTGTGAGGAAGGTTGCAATAATTGACACTGACCATTTCCAAAAGAAGGGAGAACCACTGTTGTCTGGTGAATAAGACAGTCACCACAGTGATTTTGGGGGATTCCTTCTGCATTTTCAGAAGTACATAGGATATTAGTGGAATGGGTGGAAAGGCATACAGGAACATTCCTGTCCAAAGAAAAGAAAAGGCACCTATCTTCCAGGCCTTCTTGCTTGGAGACTTGCCAGCTGATTGTTCAGAGACGAGGTAAATAGGTCTACTTTTGGAATACAGTTGTGTCTGTCCTACTTACCTGTAATAGCAGATGTTTGTAGAACATAATGCCTTACTAGCATTCAGCTAGCAGTGCACTGCTACCCTTCCTCTGGCAGTCTACTAAAGCTCAGAGTCCCTCCAACTGCTTGTCTGTGTTGTGATGGATCAATCACCTGGCAATACCTTTTCAGTTTTCTAGGGTCCAACAGGAAGGAAAGAGAAGATGAAAATGCCAACTTTGCAAACACCTACTGCTAAAAAAAAAAAAAACACACAAAACAATAACAGCCACTTTGTAGTACTCAATGGCAAACAAAACACCAAACTATGTAGATGCAAAAAAAGGGATAAGTGGTTACTGCCAGTAATGTAGTGTGCTCTATGACCATTTACTGTTACAGGCAAATAGGCATTGTGCAACTGCACTATATTCAACAAACACACCGCCTTATTGGCATTCGGGTAGATTTCTAAACTCTACCCAGTCTAGGAGGAGGAAGGATTAGGGTCCAAGAGCTGCTGTAGAATATTCTGAGTGAAGTCTGATCTGGATCTGGAAAAAACATCTAATTTGTTGTGCTTCATAACAGTATGGACAGAGGACCAAGGTGCTGCCTCTAGAATACTTCTAGAGTTCACTCCTTCCCAACATGCAACTGAAGAGGAAAAGGCCCTGGAGGAATATGCCTTTACCTTGCCTGGATTCACCTTGAAATACCAAAAACAGTACAAAGGACAACCAATAAGCAACACTTTGCTTAGAGACAGGGTGACCCTTCTTTGCCCCTGTGTAGGAAATATCTAGCTAGATCTATTTTTTTCATGTAGAAGAAAAGCTCTCTGAACTGGCATCCTACCAAAACAATCCTGTATGAATGAGTCAAAAACATCCCAGCATGTATCAGATATCTCATCCAAAGAGGAATTACTGATACTTTGTAAAAGACTCTACAGAGAAAAAAGGCTCTGTAAAGATACTTAAGTCATCTCAGTATAGATAAATGTGGATACCCTGTAGCCTACAATGAGCTATAGTTGGAGCTAGACACTTTGTGAACACTCTTGGTGCAGGGGATAGTCCAAAGAGTAAGGCAAATAACTGATAATGTTATCCAGGCAAACAAAACCATAACAGGTTCACAGGTTCTTAGGTAAGTACTAGGCTAGCTGCCCTTGCAGCCATTTTCAGCCTAGTCAGTTTCCCATTTTGTGCTTGAAATAACCTGTCACATTTGGTTGTAAATTGGCCTTACCCATCTCATAGTCAATAATTATATATTCCCTCTTATAAGAATAACTGGGATCATACTATAGATATTTTGAGGTACACCATACATGGGATAAAGGGTTCCTATCAGCAGACAGAAGATGCATGTTTTTGAATGTGTCTTGGTTGAACTGACAAAACCGAAACTGCAAAATATTGAAGTGGCATGTAAGCGAATTCTTTCCCTGGGAAAGAATTCGCTTGGCTGCTTCAGTACTTTGAAGTTTTTGGCACTGTAGTGTGGTCTCAGAGTTGGTATATTTAAGTAGGGGGGGTGTGGGGGGCAAAGCTCCCCACATAATCTCATGCTTTTTTGTGCTTTTTTTTTTGTTGTTGGTTCGGTTTTGTAAGCTTTTGCTTATATGGGGTCGATTAATCTCCGTTCACTTACCTAAGCATTCAGTGATAAAGCATTTAGGAGATGCCTCCATCCATTAGTAGTACAAGGGCAGTCCTGGGGTAAATTTTCTGTTTCACATCCATAGATCTTAGTGCTTGAAAATGGACAGGAATGAAATTTGTTTTATGTGGAAGGGGAGTCTGTTCCATAGCAGCAGTATCCCCTGCAAACTGTACCTGTCCCTCCAAACAATTGTGATGACACTGAGGAATAATTTTGATCCCTAGATTGAGTATTTCTGATGACATTTAACTTACTGATGTGCAGGAAATCCATCAGTAATGGATCAGAGGATGTCTTGTATGCCAGAGACAGGTCACCTCTTAGAAATCTGTAGGATACAGTATAGTGACAGGGCTTTGAGTTGGTAAATGTAAGATATGTTGTTTAGGCCTTGTATCCATTTAGTACAGTATCTTTGTGAGCATTCCAGCTGTTGCATGTGTCTGGACAAATACATGCCAAAGGTGCCATTATATTCAGTGACTGGCCTAATGAGTGCTGACTAAAGGGGTGCAATGACATCCCTGGATCTAGACGCAATCCCTTTGTTTATAAGTTGTGCAGTATAGAAGGACTTTCATACAATAACAGACACATGTTGGTAAAAAGTTAGGTCACTGTCCACATAAGTTCCCAAATCTCGAGCAACTGGGTCAGCTTTTAGGGGAATATTGTCAGTGTGACAAAAGTGACAAAGCTTAAAAAATGTCTGACGTTTGGATGAATACTAATGTGATAATCATCTTTTAAATCGAGCGCTTCCTTGAAACTTGAATGAGGAAAAAGATACAACAGATTGTGAAGTGACATCATTTAGAATATGGGCACTATCACAAATTTATGAAAGAAAGATCCAGAACTGGTCTCCAAGCACTTTCTTTTTTTCTTACTTTGACATTACAACATTCTTGAGTGAAAACCTTTCCCCATCTGGAATCAGAAACTAGTTCTATGACTCTCTGTGCATGTGATGAAGAACAGGTAGAAATAAAAGAGTTTGGTCTGATGGATGAGGAATTACCCCCTAAAAAGGAGGAATTCCTTCCTACAGTCATCTCTAGCCTTAATGGATGATCTTCAGAACTCATATGCCTGAAACTATCTGTTGCCAAAGATAAAAGTCAAGATTCAGACTTTCTGGAAGGGAAAGGGGGCTGCCATGGTGGGAAGGAGGCAAGGTACTTTGAATAGTCATTCTGACTGAAATGCCATTGGTCTGAAAAGGTTCCTGAATTCTTTCTGGAACCCCTTTGCCAATTCTTCTTAAATGACTGTTTACCTGCATTTTGTTGAGACTTTTTACTTTGTTCTTTTGCTAAAATTGGATGAGGGGTTAGAGAATACCACTTTCATCACACCTTTTGATCACTTCTGCTGCAGAGGAACCAAAACTTACATATCTTTCCAAAGAAGAAATTAAAATCTCATTTTTAATATCATCTGGGAGGTTCTGAGAGCGTAGCCAGGCAGACATCTTCAAAGCAGTTCCAGTGGCCATAGCTCTTGAAGAGGTATCAACAGAGTCATCCACACACTCTGTAAACAATGACTACTGACTTGCACAACTGAAGAAACTACATTATTTAAAGTAGATTGTTCTCCTCCCATCCAACCAAGGCTATACTGGCTAAGCTGGGGGCCATAGTGTCTCCCATATCTATCCCCCTTGTTTGTACCATTTCTCATTGAAGTGAGAGTAGCTGTAGGTGAGTATAATGTCCAGCATATTCCCAATACCTTTAATTTCTCTGTGATTGGTGTTGGTCCTTTAGCCCATGTATTCTTTCAGAGCATCAATGCACTTATGGGGAAGAGCAGTGTTTACGACATCCACGTCAATCATGAGTAATATCTCCTCTGGTTGTATTTTTATTTCTTTCATTTTTTCCAAGAAATAGAGTCCAAAATGAATGAGGGAACACTCCTGCTAAGCTTTTTAATCTTAAATTCCATACAAATAGATAATGCTTCAGTGGCTGAATCACCTCCTGCAACCACTGGGTGATATGCAGGGTTATCCACATTTTTGTGAGGTTTTGTGAGCAGTAGCCTAGGGTAAGGGACTGTAAGAAAGCTAAAGAAATGATCATCTAGAAGTCTCTATGAGTTAAACTTAGCCAATTTGATGTCAATGACCATGTAACCTTTTGATACTTGTTCAATATCCACTCCATTGTAGAAATTCTGATTCCTTAGCATCTCTTCAACTTTTTGATTGTATATCTTGGTGTATGTGCTGAAAATGCCAACCCCCTTATCTTCTTTCACAATCTTTCTTGTCTTCACTGAGTCATTTTAGAACTGATAGTTCTTCTTGTGTGAGGTTATAAAATATCCTTTTGCAAGGCTTAGCTAGAATTCTAAGTATATCAGCACAAATTTGAATAAAGATGCAAACTATGCACGTACCACTGTTGTAGTCACTGTCACTGAATGGAATCTAAGTGCTCCTGGATTAAAGACTTTGTTGCAATTTACTTGACTTTTTATATGGAAAATAGGAAAGTATACATTACATGTTACTTATATCATAACTTAGATCTGATGAGGCTCTGATGAGAGCAAACATGTTCAGCTGTTGTTTTTACTTTATAAACTGTGGTTTAAACAAGCAATACCAGCTTGAATCCCATTTTCTTATTTTCAATATGAATGCAAAGTGATCTTTCACATGGCTCTCACATTAGAAGTTATGACAACAGTCTAGCTTAGTAATTCGTACAACAATATTGTTCCTGTACAAATAGTTTTCCCTTTTCTGCTTTGTCCTTCCTTAAGGAAAGTATGCGTTACCCTTCCTGCTGGAAAACTACATCTGGACATTTTTTTGTGCTTAGCCCATGGACAGATGTGACAAGTAACAGAGAATTTAGTTAAGCATGAAAGTAGCATAGTGATTATCCAATATCACACAGAAATCTCTTTATAATTATTAATATACATTTCAAAATAATTACTAACACCATGACATGATACAGATATGAAACAGATAACAGCAGGCACGCAAAACTTTACAGAAATGACATTATTTTTCAATACATGCTGTATGTACAAAATCATTACAATATGTGATGCACAGCATATTTACAGACATTCTCACGAGGAGAAAGGGGAATATGGCAGGGGAGTGCAGTGCAGCATGAATATAAGGAGAACATTGTTAATACGACAAGGAGTACTTATACTGGGCTAAAGGTGTGGAGTATCAGCAGGGTCTGATCCTGCAAGAAGGGTGCTCATGTGATTGCCCCAGTAAGGTAGCATTTGCATTTTGTTCTTTGAAGTGGTACCTTTTTAGTTGTTATTGGAATTTTTTAAAGGAGATTATGGATGTTATTTGTATGAAATAGTACTCCAAGTTGTGGGACTGAGTACAGAGAAGATGTGTTTGGTACAACCTAAATAGGCTTGTGGTAACTGTAGAGCTGGGACACTTACTAAGGCAGACCTCAGGCTGAAAAGTGGGTGTGGTCTTTCAGACAGCCTACTTCCAAAGTATGGGAAGTAATGAAGGCTGACAAGTGTGAAAACCAGGCTGACTTGCAGAAGTGTTTTTTTCTGATGTATGGGTATCCTTTTGGCTTTTAGCAGTGTACTGCAGTGATTCATAGGTTCATAGGTAAATACTAGACTATCAGCCCTAGGGACTATGCAAGCCGAGCCAACAAGGTTCCCTGGCTTTCACCACTCATGGATGCTATTTACCTGTGCCCCTGTCTAGCAGGGCCACCAATGTGATTTCTGGGGTGAATTTCCTATTATCCATCCACTCATCGAGATTTTTCTTGAAGAGTGCTAGTGACAAACTCTGAATGACACAGATAGGTAGTTTGTTCCAGAGTATGGGAAGTCTCTGAGAAAGAATGTTCTGTTAATTGTGGTGATGAGGTTTAGGTCTCTAGAGTGAGTGGCTCTGAGGGATTGGGATTTCTTTAGGTGTAGCATGTCCAGCAGCTCAGGGTCTGACAGAGCTTTATATGTTAGGCAGAGATCACCTCGGACAAGGCGATATGCTACGGAGTAAAGCTGGAGTTTTTTGAGGTGGTCAGCATAGGGTAACTGTTTGAGTCCCATAATCCTCTTTGTGAGGTATTTTTGTGGCCTTTCTAGCTGCTGCACATGCCTTGTAAGGTACATTCCAAATGGGGCGTTGTACTCTATAATGGGTGTGATGACAGCTGAGTAGAGGGGGACAATGTCTTCTTTTTTTCTGGATGAGAACCCTTTCATGATGAGGTGTGCCATGTAGAAGGATTTCCTGACTACTGTGGCAATGTGGTTATCAAAGGAGAGGCTATTGTCTACTAGACTCCTGAGGTCTCTTATCACACCTTTGGTGTTAAGTGGGCTGCTGCCTATGTGGTAGTCCATGAGTACAGGGTTTTTACCAAAGGGGATGACAATGCATTTTTTGGCATTGAGCTTCAGGCCATGGCTCTGACACCAGGCATCAGTCTCAGTGAGGCCCCTTTGCAGGATGTCCACGTCATTTTGGGACTTGACTATGGCACCCAATTTGCAGTCATCTACAAACTTTGTCAGCCAAAGGCCCTTTGTGTTGGCCTGTACTTCAGAGAAGTAGATCCCAAACAGGGGGGGACCCATGACTGAACCTTGTGGTACTCCACTTGTCACAGGTTTGGAGTCAGATTTGAAGTCCGCAGTTTTTACAGTGTGGGTTCTGTCTGTAAGCCAGGTGGTGATCCATCTTGTGGCATATGGATTTATATCCAGCTTGGTGAATTTTTCTGTGATACCAGAATGGGGAATGGTGTTGAAAGCCTTGGCAAGGCTGAGATAGGCTGTGTGGACTGCCTTACCTTCGTCCACAGCTTTGGTGACTTTCAAAGAAGTTGATCAGGTTCAGAAGACATGATCAGCACCTTCACAAATCTGAACTGGGTGGGGTCCAGAGTTTGGAGGTTACCAATATCCTTGTTTATAAGTTCCATGATAATACGCTCCATGGCCTTGCAGACCAGGCTCGTCAGGCTAATAGGGCGATAGTTCCTGGGATCCATGGTATCTCCCCTTTTGTGGAGTGGTAGAACTGTTGCCGTGCACCATTCAGTGGGTGCAAAGTCTGTCAAGAGGCTATGATTGAACATGGTGCTTAGGTGGGGGGGCTAATTCGCTATGAAGTTCATGTAGAACACATCCAGGGATATTGTCCGGTCCCATGGATGCTGTGTTCTTGGCTTTCAATGGCGCAGTTTTCACCTGTTCAGTTGTGATTGCAGGGACACTGCATTGTTCCGGTAAGGATATGGGCCCTTTGGGCGGTTAGCGGGTGTAAATCTGGCACCGAACCCATCAGCCAGGATGTTGGTGATATCAGTTGGTTCCATGAATTTTGGGCCATTGTGTTGTATCTCAGAGCAGATATGAGTGTTGCCATTGAGATTCTTGACATAGCTGTAGAATATTTTGTGGTTGTCCTTAGAGTCAGTGGCAGTCTTATTTTCATAGTTCGCTTTGGAGGATTTTATGAAAGATCTCAGCTTCTTGCTGAGGCTGACCAGGGAGCTCCTCCACTCATGGGATTTTATTCACTTTTGCAACAGTTTCTTTCTTCCGTTGTAGAGTTTGTTAATAGCAGGGGACCACCAGATTGGTTTCCTTTTTTAAGAAGTCTGCATCTTGGTTCTATTAGGGATGGCATGATCCATGCACCCATGTAGGTGCTCATAGAGTGTGTTAGTATATGATTCGGCATTGGTAAACTGTACTGTCCATCTGCATGGGTGTTGGGAAATTGGCCACTTCTGCCTTATGTAGTACAAAGCTGGCTTTGGAAAAGTTTTTTACTGTGGTTTCCTTATTGGGGGGTGGGGGCGGGATGTGGATATCTAGGGTGATTTTATGGTCAAATCTGACCAACGAGGAGTTGACTTCAGGTGTGGAGCACCTGTCACTCATGTTGGTAATTACTAGGTCTAGGATATTTTTGCCCATGATAGGGGTGTGGACAAGTTAATCCTGGGTATGGAGTTTATGAATTCTAGGAAGTGTTGAGGAAAGGAGTTAGTACAAGAGTAGTTTTCCCAGTTAACGTTGGGGTAGTTGAAACCTCCCAGTATTAGGGTGTTTGGTTGGACCCTGATATTCTCTATTATATCAAGAAAGGAGGAGTGGGAATCCTGAGGCATGGTGGAGGATCTGTAGCAAGATACAATATGGATTGCAGTTTTGCACAGAGTTAGTAGCACTTGTATAATTTCAGATGAATTATGTTGGGCAACTAGCCTGGCGGTGTGGTTATCCTTAATGAATATGGACACGCCTCTGCACTTGATGTTCCAGTCCTGGTTAGATGGCCGGAAGGTATGGTATGAGTTATATCCTGGTAATGCAGGGGTGCTCTCTGGAGCCTTGAACCAGGTTCCAGTCACTGCACAGATACTGATATTCTCCATTTTAAGGAGAGCCTAAAGTGAGTGCATTTTGAGGTTTAGACTTCTAGCATGGAGTAGCATTACGCTCAGTTTTTGCTTGCCTGTATCAGTTACGGTGGTGGTTTTGTTTTTTGAGCTTTGCCTAAAAAAGGCATTACAGGGGTGGCAAGAGCCTTAGCCAGTATCCAGAATCCCAGGGGCGGCAGGTGCAGGCCATTTGTGGCAAGGCATTGTGACCTGTGAACCATGTCATCCCAGGCAGACAAATACTGGATCCCCTTTGAATGACACCAGAAGTTTAGCCAATTGTTAAAGTCAGTACTTTTGTCCTTGCATTGCGGTATCATTCTGGGCAAAGGTAGGATGCTACTCAGGAATAGGGTCATACCTGCCTGGATTTCAAGATCATAGAGCTCCTCCATGTCTGTTTTCATGTAATCCAAGGAGATACGTCTCAGGTCATTCACACCAACATGGACAATGACTGAGTCATATTTGTACTTGTGGGGTGACCTGAGTGCGTGGGTTATGTGGTGGATCCTGGCACCCGACAGACAGCTAACAGTAACCTTCTCCTTGTCTATTCTGGTGAGTGGAACACCAGTGTCACTGATTATAGAGTCACCTATGACCAATGTGTTTGGTATGTAGTTTTGCCTTATGGGCAGTGGCTGAGTGGCACACTGAGTGAGTGTTGTGTGTCTTTTGGGTTGTGGTGAGGGCTGGAAGTTGCTTGCATTTCTGCTTTGGAGGTCAATGTTATTTGGGTAGATTCTTACTGAGAGCCTCCGAGAATGATTTTGTTTATCTATGTGTGGGTCTTGGTGATGTAGCTGTACTGGGACTATGTGGTGTATGTAGAGTGGGGTGGGTGTTTGCCTTCTCTTCCAGACTGACAAGTTCAGTCTTGGGTTGAGATTGCTTTGTATCTAGTTTGGCTAGATAAATGCATCTCTCACAGGTTGTAGTGTTGGGTGGTAGAAGGAGAGGGTTGTCAGTGTACATAAGGCAACTGCTACATTGCCCCAAGATGCCCATATTCATCAGGTGGACAGGAGAGAACACCGGGAGCTGTCCCTTGGACATGCATGAATAAAAACTATTTACCGCTAGACAAGTGAGGAAAGTAAGTAGTAGAGCTATTTTCCTCTAAGGAAATGAGGAGGATAACCTCTAAATAATGAGGAAGGTTGAGTGCTGTAGCCATTTGTAACTTATTTAGTGTTTATAACAAGTTCTGAACCACTGCTGAGCACGAAGAAGCAAATCCAAGTGCTAAAACTAAGAATCTGGCTAGTTCTAAGGGAAAAATTTAAGAGCAGACCTTATGGCATCGGGAATAGTTTAACCCTAGCTAAGCAGCGCTGCATGATGCGCAAACTCACTCAAACCCGTGCAAACACAGGTTTTTAACTCAGAAATTTGAAAGGGATAGGAATTAGCCCAAAACGGCCAATAGGGTAAATTTCAGAGCTGGAGACCACTCCTCTTGCGGCAGCAGCCTCTCTCACTGAGAAGCAGAAAGGCCTCCCAATGGCACATCAAGGTCTGGACCACTCAGAAACACAAACTAAAGTCCTGAAACCAGCAGATCTGGAATCCAGACAATTCTAATATAGGAAAGAGTGGGAAACGAGCAGCACAGATAGAATTTTTTTTTAATTTAGGCAGAAAAAAGCACATAAAACAGCATAAAAAGCACAGAAAAGGCAGTCGCACTTGAGTGTGACACCTACAGTTGTAAATTCAGTTAAATTTTAAGCTTTTAGCAGGTAAAACAAGTGCACACACAGTAAAAACAAATTAACAGTACAATGCAGCAGAAATACAGGAAACAGTAAAAATAGCTTTTTAATGTGCGATTAGCTTAAAACAGTTAAAAGAAAGCCAAAAAGGTACTTAGAACAGCAAAAAGTCTCTCTTTCTCATTTTCTGGTGCTGTAGTAGTCTGCAGGAGACCTAGACAGTATCCGCCGAGCTAAAACAAGTGCAAAACCCACGCAAACACAGGTTTCTAACTCAGAAATTTGAAAGGGATAGGAATTAGCCCAAAACGGCCAGTAAAGTAAATTTCAGAGCTGGACACCACTCCTCTTGTGGCAGATAGGCTGCGCTAGTGCTTACCACTCTCACTGAGAAGCAGAAAGACCTTCCACTGGCACAACAATGTCTGGACCACTCAGAAACACAAACTAAAGTCCTGAAACCAGCAGATCTGAGAACCCAGACTATTCTAGTACAGGAAAGGGTGAGAAATGAGCAGTACAGATAGTATATTTTGTTGTTGTTGTTTTTGAATTTAGGCAGAAAAAAGCACTTAACAGTATAAAATGAACACAGGCTATCACACTTGGGTGTGATGCCTACAGTTGCAAATTCAGTTAAATTTAAACTTTTAGCAGGCAAAACAAGTGCACACATAGTAAAAATGGATTAACAGTACAATGCAGCAGAAATACAACAAACAGTAAAAAAACGGCTTTTTAAAGTGCGATTAGCTTAAAACAGTTAAAAGAAATCCAAAAAGGTACTTAAAGCAACAAAAAGTCTCTCCTTCTCAATTTCTGGTGCTGTAGTAGTCTGCAAGATGCCCAAACAGGATCTTCTGAGCTAAAACAAGCGCAAACCCACGCAAACACGGGTTTTTAACTCAGAAACTTGAAAGGGATAGGAATTAGCCCAAAACGACCAATAAGGTAAATTTCAGAGCTGGAGACCACTCCTCTTGCGGCAGATAGGCCGCTCTAGTGCTTACCACTCTCACTGATAAGCAGAAAGACCACCCACTGGCACAACAAGGTCTGGACCACTCAGAAACACAAACTAAAGTCCTGAAACCAGCAGATCTGGGATCCGGAGTATTCTAGTATAGGAAAGGGAGGGAAACGTGCAGTACATATAGTTTTTTTTTTTTAATTTAGGCAGAAAATAGCACTTAAAACTGCACTGAAAAGGATGTTGCACTTGAGTGTGATGCCCACAGTTATAAATTCAGTTAAATTTTAAGCTTTTAGCAGGTAAAATAAGTGCACACACAGTAAAAATGAACAGTACAATGCAGCAGAAATACAAGCAAACAGTAAAAAATGGCTTTTTAAAGTGCAATTGGCTTAAAACAGTTAAAAGAAAGCCACAAATGGTACTTAGAACAGCAAAAAGTCTCTCCTTCTCGTTTTCTGGTACTATAGTGATGTTCTTTTCTTATTGATAGATTTATAAATCTACAGATTCTGCATGAGATAGTTTAGAGAGTGATGAAATTCTTTTTTGAGACTGATGCAAGTGAGGACCCATATTCCAAAAGTGTAAGCAGGGCTCGTTTTCTAATGGCTGTTCTGCCAGCTGGGGATTACAAGTGAGAGATCTGCCATGCTCAGAAAGTTTGCATGTTAATTTTAGATATAGTAAATAGGATGTGCTTCTTAAAGGACAGAGATGAGTCTAACCAGATTCCAGGGTACCTGTAGCGATGAACTGTTTCAATGATTTTTTTACATTATTGCGGGAAATTTTCCAGTCAGTGGAAGTTCTTGAGACATTTTGTTGTCTATCAAACAGCAGTGTTTTTATCTTTTTATATGCAGAATGTGTTTATTTTTGTTCAACCATTTACTGAGTTCAGAAAGGTCAGGCTCTGGCTGGTTTCTGATGCTGGGGTTGGGTCAGGACTGTCGATGACCATATCACTGATATAGAAGATGATGGGATGAAAGTGGAAGTGTGTTGGTGGTTTATTAATGAATAGTGACGATGTAATTAATAAATTGGAAATGCATGAACACAATTTTATAACAAAAACCTATGAACAGAAATAAAGACATTTGTATGCTAATAACTTTAAGATTTACATAAAAGCATGCAAGACGGGTTGATAATCATATTGTTGACTCCTTTTTATTACATGGGGACAAGTTCAAACTAGTGGTATATGATAACAGTTTCCCATTCTACCCTGGCCACTCCATTTCTAGGACTGACACATGAATCAATGAACATGAAATAAGAGATACAGCTGAAAATGTATTGATCCTTCAGATAAGGAGGACACAGGAAATCACAATAAGACATTCTGTCGCAGTCAGGGAGTGCAGGCTTTACAGATTATAGGACCAATCCTGCTAAAGCATCTAACGGAAAATAGAAATTGTTCCAAGTGTATTTATGGGAATTGACAACCATAATATACAGACATGACTAAAGAATCATCTTGTCCCCAAAATAGGCAACTGTTATGATATACTGGTCACTGCGCTACAATACTCATGGAATTCTGGGTAACAAATAAGCTGACCATTATCACTGCAGCAGTTAAAGATGCATGTGATCATTATGAGATGACATGACTGTAGTCAAAGGGATAGAAACATATGGCAACAGTGAACTGACAACACAAAACAAAAAGAGAAGAAGAAAGATCAAATGTTTTTCAAAATGAGAACACACAGCAGGAATGGGCTCATGAGCAACTAAAAAAAGGTATATATGCACATACTATCACACAGGCCTGAACATTTTAAAGGGAATATAGAAAACCACCCCAACAGAGACAACTCTGAGATTCTACTTTTTAATTTATGGAAGTTATTGGTTTAAAAACACAACAGTCAACTACTCCCACACACCTGTGATGCAACAGTGACTGTGAACTACTCCACTCAGTATAGATTTACAATGCCACTACAACAGTTATCCAAGAATGAACATGATGCCTTAGCCAAGTGTTTACTATACCTACATCAAAAACAGCAGTTAGGGAACAGTACATTCTGGTGTACTATTAAATATCAGTTTAATTTCAACATTTACTGGTGCAGATGTCACTTCAATAATAAATTTGTATTATATTTGAGTACTGGTATATCTAAAGTGTGTGTGTGTGTGTGTGTGTGTGTGTGTGTGTGTGTGTGTGTGTGTGTGTGTGAGAGAGAGAGAGAGAGAGAGACAGTGCAAGCCTCATGCCAGTCCATACTACTTGTTCAGTAGTACTAATAGAGAAATAATTTTTAGTGACATAATATGTAGGGCTGGGTTGGGGCAGGGGCACAGGGTAATGTTAGGGTTAGAAATAGCACATATGAGTAAGATTATGCAACTCCCAACTTTAACCCTACACACTGTGTTACTAAAAAAACCTTTCCCTAATTGTACAGCAATACAGAGAGTATCTGTAGCTATACAGAGAGTATCTGTTCTGGATTTATTTATTTCCAGTTTGTTAGCCAGGTAAGCGAATTGGACTAGCAGCCAGAGTTTAGTGATACAGAAGTTTTCCATCATGTACTCAAACATTTTTTGTTCATGGTTAAAACTTTTAAGTGTAATACACCTTCCCTGTTTTGTGTTTGGTTAGCTTATGGTAGCAGAAATCTCAGGTTACTGAAATAATTACATCAGAAGTCACACTTCTCTTCTGGAAAAGAGTGAGATCCTTTCTCCAGGTGACAGGGAGCAGAAATCTGAGGTTAGCAGCACAATTAAATCAGAAGTCATACTTCTCTCCTGGGGAAGAGTCAGATCCTTTCTCCAGCAGACAGGAAACAGAAGTCTCAGGATACCATCACATTTACATTGGAAGTTATACTCCTCTTCTAGAAAACAGTGAGATCCTTTCTCCAGGTGACAGGGAGCAGAAATCTGAGGTTAGCAGCACAATTAAATCAGAAGTCATACTTCTCTCCTGGGGAAGAGTCAGATCCTTTCTCCAGCAGACAGGAAGCAGAAATCTCAGGTGGAAGACTTTAAGTATCTTTGATTCATGAGTAAAGGCAGAGTACAGGTGACTCAACACTGATGGCTGCAATGGTGGCATTACTGCAGCCACTGTATAGAACTGTGGTAAGGAATACAAATAAGAGTCAAACAACAAAGCCTCTTAATTTACCAGATGTGCATCCCACCTATGACTATAAGCTTTGGTTAGTGATGAAAACGTTGAAGTCACAGATACAGGCAGAAATGACATTCTTTCCCATATTGCTGGTTTTGCGTGATGCAGTTAGAACCTTGACACTCCAAAAGGAGGATCATGGGGTACAGCCACTGCTCCACTTAGTTAACATGAGTTAACTGCTGTGATTTAGGCACTTCATAATGATGTCCGCTGTGTACATCCCATGGGAGACAGACCAGGTACAATCCACTGGAAGGAGTTCTTACATAACACCCAGTGCAGACTCGAAGGACTACATCTCTTAACTTGCCTAGGAATGCCAGAGGATCCCACATGATGAGTTGGAGACTATTACTAGGATTCGAAGGTCTATATACGTATATATATATATATATATATATATATATATATATATATATATATATATATGTGTGTATGTATATACATCCATATATGGGTCCACTGCTTTTGGTTGAATTACATTTGGTCGAAAAGGATTTCAGGCAGCCCACTTCACTGAAAGCGCATTTGATTGAAACCTCATTTGGTCGAATTCCATTTGGTCAAAAATGGAATACAGCCCCTGCCCCACTGCAGTGCGACCCTGGAGTGAAAATATAACCTTAGGGCGTGTGGGGGGGCATAGCCCCCCAAATTTTGGATTTATATATATATCTATATATATATATATATATATATATATATATATATATATATACACACACAATATATATATATATATATATATATATATATATATATATATATATATATATATATATATATATGGGTCCCCTTCACATGGTCGATAGTTCATATGATCGACACTCATTTGGTCGACAGTTCATTTGGTCGACAAGCAGATTTGCCCTCATCCCCAAAGTTGTGCAACCCTGGAGTTGATGTATATAGTTAGGGGGGTGTGGGGGGCAAGCCCCCCACCTAAAATGCTTGTCGATCAAATGAACTGTCGACCAAATAAACTGTCGACCATATGAGGTAGGCCCATATATATAGGTGTGTATATATATATATATATATATATATATATATATATATATAGATAGATATACATCTAGATATATAAAGATATATATATATCTATATATATATATATATATATATATATATATATATATATATATATATATATATATATATATATATATATATATATATATATACATAGCCAACCATCCTCAAACCCTTTTTCCCATTTTGCATATGGGGTCGTGGTGTCACTTTCAGCAGTGACAGTCATCTGAGCCAAGGTTAATACCGCTGGGTGTATATATATTTTATATATACAAATAAATATATGTATATATATATATATATATATATATATATATATATATATATATATATATATATAGGTCTAATTTTGTTCTACGAAAACATATTTTTTTGAAAAACAGGAGTATGAACTCATTTCAGCAAAAGTGGAGTCAACCGAAAGTGTATATAGATATATAGATATGTAGACACACACACACACTCTCACACACACACACACACACACACACACACACACACACACACACACACACACACACACACACACACACGGAATAGAAAATTCTTTAAGAGGTACTGACAACAGATTGAAAAAAAAGAACTCCAGACCATTTTTTACTTTTAGAAAATACATGGTTAACAGGCATATTAAGATATTTTACAAAACACAGAAAGAAGTAACAACATAAGAATTTATTGTGTACCTTGGAAATTAGAAGGAAGTAACATGAATAACTTTTTGACAACTTGGATATATAACAGTTTAAATCTTCCAGAGGCTTTTTCCTGTATTATAAGAGGGGTCTATATTATTTAAATGAAGATTTCTAACTTCGAATACCATATGGCCGACACCATATGGTCAAAGTTAGAAAACTTTGAATTCGAAAAAAAAAAAAAAAAAAAGACTAAACCCTAAACTAAGGGTTGTAGGCAGTGGGGCTGCATCCCCCACACCCCTGCTCTTTAAATATAACAACTCCGAGACCCCACTATAATGCGGTAAAGGGAAGACTTTCCTTTACTGCACTGTAGTACGATCTCGGAGTTGGTATATTTAAAGAGCGGGGAGTGTGGGGGGTGCAGGGGCGCTTGCTCCCCTATTTTAACATCTTCAGTTACCTTTTTTTTTTCCCGTCTTCGAAGTTTTCTAACTTCGACCATATAGTGTCGGCCATATCGTATTCGAAGTTAAAAATCTTCGATTAAATAATATAGACCCTTATAGGAGTGAGCACATAGATCAACTGCAAAACCACCCACTAAACCTGGAACACTATCCAGATCTATCACTGTCAAATTTATGACATATGCAAATAGTTATAAAACTGACATGGACTAAGTCTACCATCAAAAATGCTACAGCAACTATGAATAGAAGAAAGTCTTGTTGGTCATTAAAGGACTATACAAAACAAAATCAAAGCTCTTTCACTTTTTTTTTTTTGCAAAAAAAAAAAAAAAAACTCCTGTAGAATGGTAAAAAAAAAAAAAAAAAATGACAACACTTTTGAAGAAAATCTGTCATGTTCAAAATAAAATGTAATTGCAAATGGTGATAATATGGACTTGGGCAAGAAGCAACATGAAATTAAAAAAAGAAGACCAGTAGTATTCAAAAATAAAACAATGAACAAAACAAAGGAATATGAGAATGTATACTTATTAAACTTCTAATTTCATCTGATAAAAATATTTTAAAGAACTATAGCAGGATTCTTCACTTGCTTCTTTTGGCATGGAAAGATGTTTCAACGCAGTAAGTGTTAATGCTTTTTATATTAACAATATTTATTATCAAAAAATGCCTTGTTGTTGAAAAAGGTAAAGCCAGTCTCATTACAATATTTGATAAGACCACAAACTTAGAGTGAAAGTACCAAAGGTGGAGGTGTATCTATCTCATTAAGGACAAGTACACCTTGAGACTGGTCAAACAGTATGACTCTCTTGAGCTACTCTGTATTCAATTAAGTATAGGCAAAGCCCCCTACCACACTATAGCTATCTCCTCCACCATGAACTAGGAAAAGCATTATTGCATACCTGGACTTACTGGAGACACTTTCCATACGGCCCAACACCTTGTTCATGGGTGATTTTAACTATTCCTCCATCAACAGGGAAACATACACAACCACAAACATGCTGACTCAAAGGCTTCTGGACTTTATCAATGCAAATTTTCTGGAACAGCTAGTCAGCACTCCCACAAGGAGCTCAAATGTCCTGGACATACTACTCACTAACATGGGGGAGACATGCACCCTCCCCCTATGTGATGTCCTCCCTGGTAAGATCAGACCATAAATCAGTCTCATTCGATGTAATTATAAGGCCAAATAACCCATTAGGCTCAAAAATGCTTAAGAATAAGTTGTTTAGAATCAGTTGTACATGACTGGATTAAAACAAAGTCTTGCCGAAAAATAAGCCATCCTGGTGGACCCCTAATATAAACAGGGTATGCAACAAGAGAAGAAAATTAATGTCTAGGAACAAGAGGGAACAGGCTCAACATAGGAAGAAATTCTCACTAGCTTAAACAAACAAATTAAAGATCTTGTCAAGTTCTCTAAAGCTAATTATGAAGCAAAAATAGCCTCCCTAGCTAAGGATAATAACACCTTCTTTAACTACATCCAAAATCTAAAAGGGAATACCCAGCTATGCACTTAACTGGTTGTCATACCTCTCAAACTCTTAGAGTAAGAAATCTGGACAAAGCCATAAAAAACTGGTACAAATAGGGACAAATTTGAAATATTGATCTTACCAACTTAGAAAGTTGATAGAATACCAGGTTTTGCATTAGCATGAGCTTTATGAAGGGTATGAAGTCTAAAACTCAAATGTCTGTTATTATTTTCTAACTTCATTCTTTAATGATTTGTCACTAATTTGCCAGAAAGCCACAATTTTATGAAAAATGCACCAAAAAATATAAAGCAAAAATATGTACATTCAGCAAAAATCTGTACAGTTGAGAGGTATGCTGGTTGTGAATGGCACCACCCATACTCATCTGGAAGTAATAACTAGCCTGCTAGATGACAGATTTGTAGCATACTACCCCCTGTCCCCACTGGTCATTCCCCCAAAGTATACCTGCCACCATTCCTCAGACTACTATCTCAAGAGAGCTGGTCATCTCTGCACTCTCCAAGGCTAAAATCACAGCATCTATGGGACCAGACAACATCCCAGGTTGTCTTTTAAACAATTTAAAGTATGACCTAGCAGACCCACTTGGATTCCTTTTTAACCACAACCTGTGAACTGACTATGCTCTTACAGAATGGAGGATAGCAACAGTAATCCCTCTGCATGTGAGCTGTTTGTTGAGTGTTTTACTGTAGAAGAAAGCAGATTTGAGGCAGCAGAAGAAAGAGAAAAATACAAGTGGAGTAGTACTGCCTTTTGCAGGATGCACATGGTGGCTACATTATTTTTTGGAGTGCAGTGATGTGTCTAGAAGGCTACTGTTGTTTTGCATCTTTGTGCAGACTATATATACACTGACAAGGATCTGCTATAAGATGTATGCTATAATAGTAATACACATTGTAATGATCTTCATATGGTGCAACAAATGTAATGAAACATTCACGTCCAAGGAAAGGAAAAGAAAAAAGGCATGTGTCTTCCAGGCCTTTTTGAATGGAGTCCTGGAACAGAATCTTGTCAGGTGATTGTTCAGAGAGGAGGCAAAGAGGTCTACTTGAGGAACTCCCCACTGATGTATAAAATCTTGGAAGACCCTGATCTAGTTTCTATCTGTGAGGATCTGCCATTGTCCTGTTCAGCTTGTCTAAAACACAATTTTGCTATGACAGAATGTAGGCTGCATGCAGCACGAGACTGTGGTGTTAAGCTATATCCCAAGCTAACATGGCTAGTCTGCAGAAGGGGTCTGACCTGGTTCCCTCTTGCTTGTTGATGTACAGCATGACTGTAGTATTGTCTGTAACAACTTGAAGAGGTCCCGGGGACCAAAGATGAATCAGGGAGTTGAGTGCCTTGGTCAGGACAACCATTTAATTTATATTTTTGTGCTTGCACTTATCCTTGGTGTCACACATGCTTTGCACTTTTATCCCTCCTGAAACTGCTCCACAAGCAAAAGGTGTCTGAGTTATCTGTGGTGACTGGTTGCTTTGCGTCAGGGGAAGGAGAAGGGGAGATCTGGAATTAGGGATAGTTGTTGTCTCCATGAAGTGATTTCTCTTTTGACAATCCACAGCACTGGGATTTGAAAAGCCACAGGATGTTGCTGCTGAGACAAAACAGACTTCAGATACCATTGTATCTTTTTCACATGGAATCCTGACAGAGGTATCATTAAAATCATATATGCTATGAGACCCAAAATTCTGAGATATCCCTACACAGTGACCAACTGTGTGGAAATCCTTAGAAACAGATCTAGATATAGATCTATTTTTCCCTGTGGAAGAAGAGATGTTTGAACTGAGGTGTCTAGCTTACTCCCCAGGAACAAATTCCTGGGCAAAGGGGTCAAAAAACGACTTATGAATGTTTTCTTGGAATTGCAGCTTGTTCAACATCTCTCTCACCCAAGTGAGAGATTCCTGACATTTTGAAAAAGACTATGCAAAGATAAACAAGTCATCTAAATATGGAAAAATGTCGATACCTGGTGGCCTGCAATGAGCTGTAAGTGGATCTAATTTGTGAACATTCTTGCTACAGTGGATAGTCCAAAAGGTAAGGCAGAGAACTGATAAATGTGCTCTGGATGCAGAAAACATTAAGAAACTCCTGAACTCTGAATGAATACTAATGTATTGACAGGTATCTTTTAAATCTACTGTTACTAGGAAAGCTGAAAGAGGAAGAAGAGGTAACAGAATGTGAAGTGAAATCATTTTGAATATGGGCACCATCACAAACAGGTCTGGCTCTAAAAACAACCTTGAATAAAAACCTCTTCCCTTGCTTGGGAAGGAGGAAATGCTTCTCTTTCTCCCTGGGACAACATGTTATCTGGTCTACTGGATGAGGAATTACCCCTGGAAAGAAATGAGCTCCTTCCACTGTCATCTGTAACCTTGATAAATAATCTTCAGAACCCATTTGTCTGAAACTATCTGCTGCCAAAGAGAAATGTGGAGATTTAGATTTTCTAGAAGGGAATGGGGTGGAAGAAAGAAAGGTCCCTCGAATAGCCATTCTGACTTGTTGGGCAGTCCATGGTTATGGAGGCTTCTTGATTTCTTTTTGGAACTCCCATGCCATTTCTTTGTCTGCATTTTGTTGAGACTATAAATGGATATGAGGTTACAGAATCAGTTAGAATGTTTGAAAAGGGAGGACTGAAAATATTACATATTCATTTTATCAACTTGCCCCTTTCCTTCCACTTTTTGATCACCTCTGCAGCAGAAGAACCAAAAACTAAATCTCTATCCAAAGGACAATTTCAAACCTCATTTTAAATCATCTGAGAGGTTTTGAGAACACAGCCAGGTAAACCCCTCCCCCTAAAAACAGTAACAGGGGCTATAGCACTGGAAGAAGTATCATTCGCATCATGCACACACTGTGAACAATGAGTCGTGTCTTGTGCAACTGAAGAAATGAAATTATTTAAAGCAGATTTTCCTTACAAGAAGAAACTGTAGACAAAACATTCGTAATACTTTCACAATTGGTCAGAATAAACTTCAACATATGAGCCTGACAATTCAAAATTCTGAAAATCAAAGATGCAGAAACATGCATTTTCTTCCCACACTTAACAATAATCTATCCATCCTTATCAGAAAGAGTAGGATTAGAATTAACAAAATGTTTAGCAGCAGAAGAATTAACTAAAGCTATAGCTGCTGGGTCAGGTTTAGGAAGATTGTATAAAAACTTAAAAGACTTAAGAACTTCATACAATCTATCTGCTTTTTAGGGGCAGCTATCTGACTATCAGAAAAAAATTGTGGACAGTGACACATGCAGCCTCAAATATTGACAGAACTGGAGGAATGGGTGAAGGTTCTAGAAGTTCCTTATGTAACATATCATAGTATTTTTTGAGGGACAACACTGGCACACTCTGGAAATAGTCTCATAGAAAGGAAACCCCCCACAGGGAGAATCAGCAACTGAGCTCTCCTCCGAGTCTGACTCAAGAAATCTAAAGAGAAATCCTTGTATGTATCCCTTCATCTTTCACTCCAGATTCAGAAACCCGAATCTCTTAAGGAAAAGAGGTGTCCCCCTTTTTTTTATTAGAAACCACCTTACAAGGATTAATAGCCTGAATCAAACCCTCAGCCAGACCCAGTAAATTACTCATGTCTAATGAAAATTGAGAAGTAGTAGGTAGAAGTTTAGTTTTCTGTTTCTTTTTGATAGGTAAATGGGGCCAACAGGGTTATTAATGGCAGCAACAGTTTCCCTAGGGATGGGTACAGCATTTTGGCAAAAAAGGGAAGTCTTCACTGCTCCCTGTCTCAGCACCAACAACAGTGGCTTTCCCTTGGTCACTGAGGGGATCCCGACATCCGCATAGAAAATGGCTAACCCTCGGTTCACAATGGTTGTAGGTGCTACACCAGAGGGATCCTGGGTAAAAGATGAATGGTCTGAGAAACCAACTTTGTCTGCAGCAGAGCCACCCACCTGTGGCTCAGGCAAATTTTTAGCCTGCTGTGGTGGCAAATGCTATTTGGTTAACCTTTTCCTTTTTGTGGCTGGAAGACTGTGGAACTGGTGGTTTGTTCCATGGTCAAGCCGAAATTGGTTCCTCTTTCCAGAAGAAAAGACGCAGCAAAAGCCAGGGAAATAAAAGGTTTTTAATTGTGCTGGTCATGAATGGGAGACTGTAATTGGTTGAATGTCATATAAATTGTGTTAGATCACTTGAGTTATGCTCATTTTTGTAGTAAAGGTATCAGGAGAAACACACATAGCCAAATACACACATACATATATATATATATATATATATATAATCTTGAAGCCCACAGTCTTGAAACCCACAACCTGAGACCATAATAATGAAAGAGAAAAATGCTGAAAATCAAAATACTGAATTCCTCAACTTGCCCTCCTTCAGGACCCATGTTAGCTCTTGTTCCTGCACCCACACCCTTGCAGGACTCATGGTAGCACTTGCTTCTGGGTCCATTGTTCTACAGGATCCATATTAATACTTCTTCCTGAGTTTATACTGGTGGGGTGTTCAGTTTTCAACATGTTTAAACATTGCTGTCTTCAAGAGTTTTGGTCTTTCTATATTTTGATCTCAGGATTTCAAGATTGTGATAGTAAAGTCCTGTACATATCTATATTTTATTTTACATTTGTTTACCATGCAAGTCCGACATGGAATGAAGCCAATTTTCAGCGGGGGAATGCTCCAGACGCATGTGTTTGTATATATATATATATATATATATATATATATATATATATATATATATATTTATATTTTTTGTGTGTGTGTGTGTGTGTGTGTGTGTGTGTGTGTGTGTGTGTGTGTGTGTGTGTGTGTGTGTGTATAAATCCACAGCATCAAGCCAATGTTGCAATAACATTTTTATTTATTTCCTTATTTGTTTTTGTTGACCAGGAAATATTTTTTTTTCAGCTGAAGCACATCACAGGGAGAAAAGCTTCATAGAACTAATCACTTTATATAAATTTAGAGCATAAAATACAGAAATGTTTCACATAAAATTTATAAAACTACAAAAAATAACTTTTTATATGAGTTCTTTTTTCTTTTTATTAGCTTCAAGTTGGCATCTAAAATTTGTGGTAGACAACACTGCTCAATTTTTGTAAGTACGAAGCATTTCCAATGCTATATTTGATGCTGCACAATAAGTTAAAAAATGACATTGAGGTTTATACAATGATGTTATAATGTGGTTGTGGTTTCTAATGCACTTAGGAAAGCTGGGTCTTTAGCAGATCAGACCTTTTGAAGTACAAACAACATTTTACACTCTAGTGGACAACAATTTCTTCTAAAATAGTTACTACTTTGGTAACAACATTCCTAGTCTTAGGAAAGTGACTGATAGATTTTGGCCCATGCTGGGGACGGTCCACTTTTTGGCAATTTCATACCACTACTTATAGAAAAGTGAAGAACATTTGTCAGTGCTTATCTGGTTACAAAGACATTTACAAATCTACTGACAGACAAACAGATACTGGGTGAAAAGATGAAAGTATGTCTCTTGCGTGGTAAATGAACATTTGCACTAATTTACTTAAAATATTTACATCTAGAAATACAGATAAGGATTTTGACATATTTGAGATTAAAGAATTAATAACATGCTCTACAGACTGAGGCATCAATTTAGTCATCTGTCAATGTGAAATTTTTTGTTGGTGAGACTTCTGGACCTTTTAAACAGTGAATGATGCTTCACCATGGTGATTTAGTATGTAGCAAGGAGAGAAGTGCTCTCATGAAATATAAACATCCTTGGGCAGTGTTTACTTTGTGATAAATGGATACTGTCATTTACCCTAAAAAGTAAGAGAACTAGCAATGGTTAGACAAAAAAATGCACTATGGATTAATGAGATGGTGTTAATTGGATTATGCACAACAGACATTTTTTGTTGAATTTTTCTATTATTTTTAGACGGATATTTTACTAGTTATAATTACAGTATGAATTGGTCTTGCTTTACATAAATATATAAATATACCTGTTATATTCAATTGTGTCATTAGATGGCAGCAATATTTATCTACATCTATATATCTATATATATCTATATATTTAAATATATATATATATATATATATATATATATATATATGGATCCTCTTTATATTACTGAAAGATCACTTACCCAAAATTTAAATCCGCAACATGAGATCGCCAAAACCTTATTTTAATAAATGCCTGGATTACCAAAGTTGTACTCCGGGAAACTAACCACTTGGCCACCAAGGAAAAAAGAGAAAAAAAAAAAGGCAAATCGAAGCAAATCAAACCTACCCAAATGGAATAATATGAAAAGGTCAAAAGGTCAATGGCACAAAAAAAACAAAATATCAAACTGCAGTGTGGCAAGACGCAATGCATCCCTACCCCCTACAAATTATATATGCCAGTTCTGTGATTGCACTACATTGGGAAATGGAAAAACTCTTGAATGCCAGAAATTCTGGAAACCACAAAAAAAAAAATGTGATATTCTGAATGTTCAACCAATGAATGTCCAATATACTTCACACTAGAGCAATTAAATGGCTTCTCTGTATTAAGAATTTATAATGAATAAGCACCAGTGAATTGTTCAATACAATCTCATCAGAGATTACCATTATCCAACACCAAAATTACTGGAAAAAAAGTCATCTCAAATGTAAACCAGCAGCTTACTTTTGAGATTACCAAAAATAAAACAAAATATAACTTTTACATGGGGGATTTGTCCCCACCCCACCCCCACAAGGGGGTTCTACCAGAAATTAAATATGCTAACTTCAGGTTCACACAACCTCAAGGAAAGGGGAAAATCTCATGACATATGTAATGGTCGATTTGATGACAATTAACAGTTACATAATTTGAGCAATTGCATCACAGAAGAAAAACAACATTACAGCACACAATGAAGTGCATGCAACAATAAATCATGCAATACCCATATATATACTTTCAAGAAAACTGGAAGCACTTTACCCAAAAATTACTACATTTCTCTTTTAAAACAAGATGTCTTATTGGCTACAACTATGACATTGGGATATCTATTAATAGACATTCATCCCATTTTAATACACTTCCCTCTCAAAATACCTCAAATAGAATATAATTTGAATTTCTAAACAGGTGCATACCTTCACATAATGGTAAAGAAGCAACAGATAGGACATAATAAACTTCGTATCTGCAACACCGAAATGCACATTACTGCAGAATTATAATCCATGGCCAAATGAAAGTTGAAAGTTTACTTTTTCATACATAAAATACTTATAATGAAAATCAGTTTGTATTTACTGCTGTCATCTATGTGTGTAAAATACGCACATATGTGTATGTATGTGTGTATATATGTGTATATATATATATATATATATATATATATATATATATATATATATATATATATATATACTTTGAAATAATGAATTTTCAAATTACTGAAGTCCAGAAGATCGAGACCAGAACGTTGAATGCTGAAAACACTGTAAAATAAGATCAAGTCCGATAACATTAATAATGTTAACATACATATTCTGTTGAGTTTGAATTCTGTGGTATCACTTTAAGAATTCATACATTCTAGTAAAGAGACATGGTAGACATTATGTTTAACGGTAAAGGGAATTTGTCAGCTTGTGTAGTACAACCTTTGAAGAAAACGGTAAGGAAGATTTCTTGTTCAAGGTAGGATTTATTTATTTGAAAGTAAATTGTGTGAGCGTTCTTTGTGGTGACGGAAAAAGGAATAGGGGTGGATGTGTTTGTGTTGGCAGTATGTAGGAGTTTTGCAAAGGGACACGTGTGTATTTTGGAAATTATTCAGACATGTTTTATGGAGGTCACAGTACATTGGGGATCAGGAAATGTAGCTTTCTGCCACCATAGTGTGATCATCTCGGACTTGGTATATTTAATTTGCAGGAGGTGTGGGGGGTGCAGGGGGGCTTGCCCCCCCTGCTTAAACATAGAAATGTCAGCAGTGGTTTATTTGTATTTGTTGGTATCTGTCTTGTGTTATAGGGTAGGAGGTTTATGTTTGCATTTTGTTTTTCATTACTTTGGGACTCGATGATTTGAAGTTTCAGAATATTGAAGTTTAGTTGTTCTAGTCTTCAGTATTTTGAAAATTCGTTATTTCAAAGTAGATGCATATATATGTATATCTATATATATATATATATATATATATATATATATATATATATATATATATTTATATATATATATATAGATATATAGATAGATATAGATATACATATAAATATATTTTTGCAAATATTTCCTTCATTCTTTTCCATATGCTGTTTACATTCCCCCTGGACCTAACTTAAGAATTTAATTATTGTAGGTCTATAAAGTTAATAATTTTGAAGAGAAAGATTTACATTTACAGTTAACAAACAATACAAAGTTCATAACCCAGTTTTAGTTAAAATACACAGAAGTGCCAAATAAGGGCAGATGGTAAAAAGTGGAACGATCACATAATGAAAACACTGATCATAGCGAAATACAACATTACATTAATCACACAAAAGAAGCTCAATAAATTATACATTCAATTTGTAAAGTTAGAGCTAGGTAGAATTAGAGGACAGACAGTTTAAACTGAGATTTTTACCTAGTTAAATTAGGAAACCTAGGTTGTTAATAATTTTGTTCCATTTCTTATAGCTGATGTGACAGGAAAGATTAGTTATTCAATGCATATTTATAAATTGTATTTTTATAAACAAAGACTGAAAATTAAAACAGAGATGTATATATTTATTTTTCACAGAGTTTTGCTAGCAACAAAAAGAAACTGAACGTGAATAAATACAGCAATACTGACAACTGTGTCAGTAAATTAAAATTGTTTGAATAATGGTATTTAAAGTTTTGTATCTAGCTAAATATCCTAAGATGAACAAGGCAGAAGCGGTATTCCTACAAGAATACGACTGGACCCCTCTAAAAATCTTCCAGTTAATGATGCGGTAACATATATCAACTCCACCATCTTTAAAGTATTAGATCATCAGGCTACTATTAGAATTAAAAGAATAAAATGTAACCCTGCTCCACTGATAAAAAAGTAAACTAAACAAATAATGAGATAGGGATGCAAGATATAGACATAAAAGAGTACTCAATCAATTCATGATACATTCAGGCAGCTGATGAATCTTAAAGTGCCAAATAAAAATGACAAGCAAACCTACTATTATAACACACAGCAAAGACACCACAATAACCCCAAACATTTTGGAAATTTGTTAATAAGTAACTGAAACCAGGTCAGACCTCCGCACCATCACCCAAAACTAGCAATAACACAAATTCAATAGCCAAACAATTTAATTCTCAATTTTCACTCTGTCCTTAAAATAGCCCTAATGATTTCTCTCTCCCTATAATTCTTGAAAACCAATCTGCTGCCTTTTACTTTCATCCCATTGCTATTTCCACCACTTCAAAGTATCTTTTAAAACTAAATTGCTCTGCCTTAGCTGCAGATAACTGTCCCTCAGAACATCTTACTACTGCTGCTGAGTCTCTGTCATATCCCATAGCTATACTCACCAACTGCTGCATAACTGAAAGTCACATCCCAACACTATGGAAAACTTCATGCATCAACCCCCTACACAAAGGCAAAACATCCACAGAATTCTTTATAAACCCACAGCAATTCCCTCACCACTGGCTAAGCTCCTGGTGAAATGTATACATTTACAACTTAGGAACTATCTTATTAATGATAATCTTATTACAAACACATAATACAGCTTTAAACCCAAGCATACTACATACTACAACTGCCCTTATCAACTTTACAAATAAAATCAACAGCAATAGGAACAAAGCATTCAATACTGTTCCCCATCAAAAACTACTATCTGAACGTTCCTCCTTAAATCTCTGTTAATCAGCAAAATCATGGCTCCATAACTACCTTTCTGGCAGACTACAGCCAGTCAAGTGGCAAGAGACATATTCCTCCTTCCTTCTTGTCACTATAGTTGTGCCACAAGGATCCATCCTTGATCCACTCCTTTTTAACATATACACCAACTAACTTCATACCGCTTTAAGAAATGTCACAAATAATACAATACACAGACGATTTGACCCTCATCTGCTGAACTCCCCTCCCTGTCCATCATACAAAAATTACACAGGATCACTTCTCTTCTATAGAATCCTGGCTATTCAACTCCCAGCTCCTTCTTAACCCCAATAAAACTAAACTTACGCCTTTTACCTCTAAAAATGCCTCACTCAACCTCTTCGAGCTAGAAATCTGGGCAGAGCTTTAAATGGAGGGGGGGGGTGGACAAAGAGCCAAAATAGCCAAAAATAGGGATCATTTTTAAATATTGTTCTTACAAACATCAGAAGTTGATAATATGACAGAGTTTGCATTATCATGAATTTTCTTGAGGTTATGAGGTATAAAACTCAAATGCTTGCCATTATTTCCTGACTTCAGTCAGTCCTCTATGACATAAATGATTGCCAAAAAACACCATTTTTATGAGGAACATGCCAAAAATATGTGGCAAAAATCTGGACAGCTGAAAGGTACGTTTCTTTACCAAAATCACTAGCAATAGCACTCCATTAGAACAAACAATTAGTAACTGTAATTAAAAAATGTCAGAAGCTAGGAACTATATATATATATATATATATATATATATATATATATATATATATATATATATATAAACACTATATTGCTAACAACACAAAAAAAATCACCTACTTCTTTATTGCCATCATTATTTTATGCATCCCCAATTTATACTTACCTACATGTCAACTTAAAAGCCATATTAAATATATGTTACAATAAAACAAGAAAATTTGCCTCAAATCTTCCTTCCTATGCTGACTATGCCTTTCCCCTAAAGAAATGAAATGATACAGTTAGAACTACCAAACCAACTTATCTATGATCAATTAATCACTGCACATACCCTTCTCTATCAACCTCAAAACTGCCCCGCCCTTCAAAATATACTTCAATACTACTTTCTCACAAGACACTTACGATTATAATCAATCCCTCTTTAAGAAAACTAAAGATGAAAACTAAGCAAGGTATTCACTATATGTTAGCTATGTCACTAACATATGTGCAGTCTCTCTCCACCTGAAGCTCATGCCAAACCTAAAAAACTTCAGATATATGTTTAAAGACCACCTTTCCAAATCCTAGCTAAGTTCCTGCCATACCCCTAAATCTACTTCTGTTTTTTTATAACTACTACTTCTGTTATTCTAAAATCTATACCTAAGCTATTCACTTTCCCTCCTCTATCATAACAGAATAGACTTTCCTAAACTTTTTCACATTGATGTAGTCTATCTTTAGCTTCCTGAGCTAATCTTTCTTGTATATCTGCATTTAATTTCATGCTTTTTGTTTTACTTTTGTACTTTGTTTCTAACTTCTCTTCATAGATATATTCCTGCTACTTCTGCTAACCTTATAAATTCATATGAATGTGTGCATAGTTATCCCTTTGTTCTAGTCTCTAATGCCTACATACATTACTAGATTTCTGCTATCCAGAGAACTCGTTCACAATATAAATTTGCAGTCAGTCCACAGTGATCTGATTTTTCACATTGACAGTCAATTAAAAAACACAGTGATGTGAAAAGGAAACCAGATTATGCAACAAAGTTAAGGAACTTTAATGAGAGATTTGATAAAGAATTGAGGTATTTTATACAACTTTGTGACAATGCAGAAGTGGAAAAGTTTGTGACTCTTTAAATTCATTTCTGTATGGCAAAATTACTAATTGTTTTATAATAAAAACAGAAAATATGACAGAACTAAGTATAACAGAACTTACACGTCAAACTAAATGTATATATATATATATATATATATATATATATATATATATATATATATATATATATATATATATATATACACACACACACACACACACACACACACACACACACACACACACACACACACACACACATATATACACACACACACACACACACACACACATTTATTTATACAAACATACATATGTACATAAATATATATATATATCAATTACTGTCTCATCAAACACTGAATTGTCCAAAGGCTGACTACATACACATCAATCTTTTTAGAGAAAATCTAAAAAGATAAAAAAAAAATGTTTTTATTGTGGGGGAATCCCCCACATATACCACATAACCACAGCTAATTATATTTACATAATATAATAATTAATATGGAAATAATGATTCAAATAAAAAATTACTAACATTCTAGATGTGGATGGAATTACTCCTGAAATATATAAAATATTCCCAACTAAAAACATTACTTTAATATGAATGTGTCGGAAGGTATACAGAACAAAAATATTTCCCCCATCTTGGAAATACACAATAACAATGCTGATATTAAAACATGATAAAGTTCCCACTCACAGTATCTTGTACAGACCCATTTCTTTATTGAATGTTGACTACAAAATATTTATTTGCTATATTTCCTTTTCCTCCAGGGTTTGTTAGGTGTACAAACATGGTTAAGCTTTTAATTTGTAAAGAAAATAAATGTGTTTACTGGTTCAGCTGCCTAAAAGAAACCACACTATTATCTATGGATAACATTATGCAGAATAATTTACTGGAAATAGGAATGTTACTGGGCCAGATTCCAAAAGAGTTGCTGTCAGTGTAAGTCTGCCCTGATTCCGAAAGACTTGCTCTCAGTGTAAATGATTTACTTCAGTATAAGGCCTATCCAAAAACAGGGTTGCTTTAGGGGCCAGATTTCAACACACCCACTCTGAGCCTGCTCTCAGTTTAAGTTGTGACTTAACAGTGAGAGCAAGTCTTTTGAAATCGGGCCCATTAATTCAATCTGTGATGTGTTTCCTTGGTACAGACACACAGAATATAAAAACTAATTATCTGTAAAACATTTAAAATTACTAGATTACAAAAAATTAGCAATGATAGAAAATTCATTATCTAAATGTAACTTCAGATTTATACAAAATATTTTTATTCTGTAAGACAGTAATTCTGTCATAAAACTGAAGATTCATTATTGCAAACAAATTATGCAAATTTTAATGAAACAGCTACAAATATAATTTTAAAAACCAGCCAGTAAAGTCCTTCACATGGAAGATTTTATACACAACATTTTTGACTCTACACATGATGACAAAAATAACAAATGCAGAATGAAATAGCTGCTCTAGACGTAATAAACAAGTAAAAACTGACTGGGAACACATGCCTGGGAATTTATTAAATTGGTTAGCATGAGCTGTACAGCTTGTGCAAGAAAGGCACTTCTCCCATGATGTACCTATATGTGATTCAGACACATGTTAGCAGTAAGTAGTAAGATCTTATCATTGCTAATTTGTATGTCTCTGAATCACATTTACTACTACAATGTGTAGGTCATTATTGATCTGCACAATTGCGGTAGTAACCTAATGCCCAGGTAGGCAGTGGCATTCCCCCAATTCACATTCTCAAACACAGAAATACACAAACATGAGCACATGCACACACACACACACACACACACCACAGTGCTTGTACCTGCCTGTACCTTATCTGCCCTCCTGTGGTTTCCTCCACCACCTGTAATAGCTGAAGTGCCATTAGCACATAACTATAAGACCTCGTGGTCTACTCTATCTTGCAAGCCTGATACCCATACTGCTGCTGTTGGCACTGCACTTTAAGAGTAAGTCATGGTGGTCTAGTATATCCTCCATGCCCAATCCCCATACTGCTGGTGCAGCATTTCAGAGTAAGTCATGGTGGTCTAGTGCATCCTCCACTTCCATTCCTCATACTGCCGGTGCTGCACTTTAAGAGTAAGTTGTGGTGGTCTAGTACATCCACCATACCCAATCACCATATTGCTGCTGGTACTGCACTTAACAGTAATCTGTGGTGGTTTACAGTACCCACCATCCACCAATGCCTGCATTGCTATTGGTCCAGATATGATTGACAAGTTTTGAAGAAGGAAGGGAGTGGGCAAGGACTATAAAGTAAATAATACCTGGATGAATGTAAAGAGAACTGAACCCCCAGGATGCCCTTAGGATCCATGACCAGCCCCAGCAATCTCAAAGTAAATCCTGAGGGGGATTACCTGGTAAACCCAGTGTGGACTTAGGGCACTGGAGAGCCAGGCTGGTAGAATGAGGTACAAGAGAACGAAAACAAAAATTAAAAAAATAAAAAAGTAAGATTGTGCCTCAAAGCATGTGGTTCATCCCGATAACCAGCTGTTGTCTATGTGGAGTCTGCATGTTCTCCCTGTCAGTGTTTTTTTTTTTTTTTTTTTTCAGGCTTCATTGGTTTCTTCTACCTTCTCAAATATATTCTGGTGGATTACTACACAAAACTGTTTATGCAGATTGTATTTACCCTTGCCATTGTGGCTCAGATCATGGCTGAAAAAGGTGCTTGGAACAGATCCCTTCCCCATTTAATAAACTGTAAATAAAAATAAAATGGTCATGATTCACAGGGCAGCAAGACCTTGAAGGAAACTTCAAATCATTGATAATTGTATGAAATACAAGGTAATGAGAACAACCCAGCAAAATGCTCCACCAAAGGCAATCTAAGAATCAACTTTTCTGGTAGATAGAAGTGAGGGAGTCATACTCAGTTACAAATGTAACTAGAACTTTTCATGTGGATGTTGTTTCCTGCTGCACTGACTGTAGACAAGGTGCACTGCACAGGTGGTCTAGGTGTGTGTGTGTGTGTGTGTGTGTGTGTGTGTGTGTGTGTGTGTGTGTGTGTGTGTGTGTGTGTGTGTGGGTGTATGTGTGTGTGTGTGTATAAGCTGTTAAGTTACCTTTCTGGGCCATGTTATTGTTATATATATGAACTTTATGGAGGAAGAGCTTAGATTCAAGGCAGCCATGCCAAAGACAGGTTTCAGAGTGCTGTCTGAACATAAGATAATAGCAGCACATTATTAGTTGGCCCAACACTGAATTTAAGCCTGTAATTCAGTTTGGGGTAGGGAATGCATATGTTGATTCTGTCTGACTTAAGATTCTGAAACAATGGTAAAAGACTTATGGTCCTATTCTCTGGCAATGCAGAAGCATTAATGTAGTTATAAAAATGGACAGCTTTCTTATCTTGGCAATCCAAGATCAGAAAATGTAGAAAAACAATGGTAGGGCCTTCTTGACTGATTCAAAGTAGGACAGGTTTGGTACATGTGATAATGGAAGAAGAGAAGGAAGAGAAGACCAAGAAGAGAGGGTGGTCCTCAGTGAACAATATATGGCAAGTCTATGCAGAAAGGGGCAAAAAAGTATTTCTTTATAACGCCTGCCTAACCCATATTATTAGGTCAGACCCTTTTCAAACCAATTTTAAAAGTATTGAAAAGACAGGTTACATTCATCCATTTTTTTTTTTTTTTTATTATTTTACTTGCTTTTCTACTTTTTTTTCAATGTATAGAATTTTAGTTCAGGATATATTAATTGATAATATATTATTTAGAAAGAAAAGTGTAAAAGTAGCTTCATGAAGCTTACTAAAATCCTAGTAGTTTTTGCTTTAAAACAGGTTTTTTCATCGTCGTTTTTTTTTTTTTTTTTTTTTTTACTTTTGCTTCTTCACTATTTTGATATATAGAATATTTGTCTCAAAGTTAGTTGTGAAAATTATATCAATCAATGTATTAAAAAATCAACTTAGGTCATTTCATACACAATGCTCATTATTAAAGTAAACCTAGTGGTCAAATAGAATAATATTTGCATCATTTAAAAAATAGCACAAAAGAAAAAAAAAAAAAGCGTGCCCCATACCCTAGCCACTAACCAGTAATGTACTTAGAATTATTATATGCCTGCCATGCTAGCCAATCAAGAGAATTATATACACTAAAAAAACCATGAAAAGCGAATAGCAAGTAGATTCTATATTTTGGATATCAAAAATACATTCAATATTCAAAATATAAGCACCTGAAAAACATGTAAAAGATCCTGATAAATTTTAAAAGTATCTAAGCCAGCTGGTACTAATGACTTCAAACTATTCTTCAGTCTTCCCACTAAGGGGGGAATATTGGAACAAACTCAAATAATGTCAACTTTGTGAATACCTATAAAACTATAAAGTGGTATCATCTAATAAATACTGTTTCTAGTCAGAGAGAAGCATCATAACCGCCCTTCACAACCTCACAGGTTACATTATACAAACAGAAACTTTACAGTGAAAATTAGTAACCCAAGCTCTTCCACTACCAAGTTTTTTGAAAGGTGCTCCCCAGGGCTCCACACTTTTACCAATTTTCTTCTCATTATTTATTTATTAGTATTTAATATTTTTAATGTAAAATAGTTCCTCCACCTACTGTTTCAAACTTGCTATAGTATATGTCTGTACACATAAGTCAATTTTTATTTATTTGTGCAATATATACTTACAGATACTCAAGTAAGTGCAATATTTATTTATTATATCCATAGTCAGTATTATTTAACTCACTCAAGTGCAATATTAGACAAATACCTTAGGCATTTCAATCTGTAGTACACTTTGTATTACTTTAAATAGGGTAGTTAATTTAACACAGGGGAGGGTATTCTTTTCGTATGAGTATTGGTAAATATTCCTGCTCTTTCTTGTGTGTATTGGGAGTAGTATTGTATTTGTTAGTTATGTTTATTCATATACTTGTTTGTGCTGTTTCACTTTCCTTTGTAATTTCAAGAACTGAGCTGATGCACAAAATTTTGCTTAGGCTACACGTAAGTTTACTTTGACTTGTATGCTGACAAATCATTGGCGGGGGGATTAAATCACTGAATAATGAGTTATATTTGAGTTTCAGACTTTACCATAGCTCTCAAATAATCTGAGGCAAATCTCAAGAGAATGAGGGACAAATCTAGAAGTAATCGGCTTGCTCGCTAGCTTCCATCCTGTGGCATGCAGCACATCTGGCAATGAGCATCTGTGTAGGCACTTGTTGTTAATGTAGCAGTTATGATTTTATGGGGTCAGGTTGCTAGCCTGGTGCCCAACTCTCACTGGAGGGTGTACCACACACTCACACTCACACCTAGGTCCAATTTACAGTGTCCTATCCACCCACTGCATGTCTTTGGAATGTGGGAGGAAACCAGACCACCCAGAGGAAACAAGCGAATACAAAAAGGACATGCAGACTCTGCACAGAAGGCACCCCAGCTGAGAATCGAACTAGAGAACCTCTTGCTGTAAGGCAACAATGCTAACTGCTGCACCACTGCGCCACCCAGAAGTAATCAGGGACACTTAAAATATTAATTCTATTAACTTTCGACATTCACAGAATAAGAGAATGTGAATTAATATACACGTTTTGAAGTGAAAAAAGTCTATAACTATTCATTGTTATGTTTATTCTATGTTATTCATCATCTTTTCTTCAAAAGTCATCACTTTTAGTTGGAATTAAGGGAGGCAGAGCGAAAATCTGAGACAAAATCAGGGGGTGTAACTAAGGTGACAGGCATGGACTTCATATCCACCAGAAAAATGCATGTTAACATAAATCCTATAATTACAGCAACTTTCTAATTATATAAGAGCAATATTTAAAGTCTGCCCCTATTTTTGAGCCTTTGTCTCTCCATTATGTTATGCTTTATCTCTATTTCTTGAGCTAAGAGGTTGAGATGTATGCATACCTCTTAATTTGAAATGAGTTGCATCCTCTACTCAATCAATCTCTCGCACATGAATGTGCACACACACACACACACACACACACACACACACACACACACACACACACACACACACACACACACACACACACACGTATGCATTTCTGTGGTTTTTTTATCCTTTTATTTTATTTTTTATTTTACACTCGGTAAACAGTATAAGTGCTGCTTAATGATTGTAAAATAATGACTTGATCGATCTCACTTTCACTTTCATGCACGCATATACTCACAGACACAGACATAAACTCACACACTTTTTTCTCTCTCTCTCTTTTTCTTTAATTTTTTGTCTGTTTTAATTTTACACTCACTAATTAGCAAAAGCACTGCTTAGCAAGTGTAAAATAATGGTGGCTGTTAACTCCGTTATGGTACAAGTGCCACGGCAGCAGAATAAGCTGTCGTGAAGAGGTAGACTTGTTTTTCAGCGACTTTTACCTGTACAATAGCACCCTGCTGGAGAATATTAGTTTTCTATTCAGAGTGGCGATGCACAGGTTGCCCATTCTCTAAAGGCAATTATCATGCGCAGCATCAAAGACCAACTAGGTGAAGACTGAAGAGACAGTAAGGAGAAATAATCCAGTTGAATAAGAAACAAATGGAGCCAGTGAGATGACTCAATTACGCTTAATTACAAGCAAATGTAGACTTTAAGCAGTTATTTCCAGGACTCAAGGATTAGGAAGTGAGAAGAGTTACCATACATGCAGAAAGTCAGGGTGCTGGATGCTGGGGCAAATGGTGAGCAGCTGCTAGTCTCAAGGTTTAAATCAGTAGAGGACAGTTTATGTTACTAATAGGGATGCAGTGGATGCTGCAGTTACCTCACAGGATGGCATTATTGAGGTTTTCTACCTGTTTTTATAAGTAGTTTGAGCCATTTTTGCAGAAAAAGTGGAAGTGATTAGACTTAATCAGAAGGGCAGGGATGACATAATCAATGAAAGATAAAGCAAGTCTGGACAAATATTTTCATGATTAGGAGGTGATTGAATCAACTGATAAAATCAGACAGAAGAAGGCCCCCAGAAAAGGAGGGGCTTTAGTCAGAATTATATGAAATGATGAGTAACAAGATGCCCCCCCCCCCAACCTTATCCTACTGTTGTATAAGCAACCTACAGAGGAAAAGAGTACATTAAATAAACTGAAGGAAGTATTTGTGATGTTTCTGAAACCCAAATGAAGTAGATATGCTATAGAGCTACAGGCCTATTATACTGTAAAACTGAGGCCTTAAGATAACAGAAGCTTTGCTAGAAAGGAGACTAAATATCCTTATCCCTAAAATTGTTGGGTGCACTTATGTGGGCATGACTACATCCTGCATTCAGGAAAAGTAAAAGCAACACTGGGCCACTTTGTCAAGATTTTGTGTGTACAGAACACATGCTTTAGCTGATGGAATCTTAAGAGACTTTGCTTCACTTTAGAGCTGAGTTGATGTTTCACAGTCAAATATGCAAACTGTGGAAAAACACTGAGCTCAACCCACTTATAGCTGCCAGGAGTTCCCTCTCTTTCCCTAGTGCTGTTCCTAACAATGCTGGAGCCCTTCTGTCCTTGGTTTCACTTCTGTTCTTCAAGGCTTCATCTCTTAGTCATATTTCGTCAGTTACATTAACTTACACTGGACATCTTGGTAGTTGCATAGTAGCATCTACTGGGTTAAGTACCATAATGCACTTGTACCTACCTTCTCTGCCATTAATTTGAGACATTTTTTTAATAACAAGTTTGTGAACCTCTTATTAAACCATGGCTCAAATAAATTTAGTAAATTCCTTGGTTACATCACTGTGTGGTGTCAGTAGGATAAGGTGTGTGTAGGGGGCATCTTGTAACTCATTAGTTTATTTAATTCTGACTAAAGCCCTTCTGGTTCTGAGGCCTTCTTCTGTCTGGCTGACTTCAGAGCTCTGAAGTTTGCAGTCATCTGCGCATCATGACTGGCTGAATAAGTTCTGTGATGATTCTCTCCATCAACTTACACTGTATGCTTGCTGGTGAGATTGCTTAGTCAATTCATATTTCCCTTGAATGTTAAGACATGTTTGGGGGATATGGGGAGCTTGTCTTGCTGCAAAATTACTTAGTGTGTGTGTGTGTGTGTGTGTGTGTGTGTGTGTGTGTGTGTGTGTGTGTGTGTGTGTGTATAGCTATGTATATATATATATATATATATATATATATATATATATATATATATATATATATATATATATATACACCCCGTTTGGCACAATCTAGTGTTTTAAATTCATTTTATGGTATGTGCATCTGTTGTATTGAATGGCTTAGCAAATTTTTGATTTTGTTTTGGCAGATTGGGATAGACGTAGTGTGGTTCATCAAATGTAGTCAGCAAACTCATACGGTAATATCTATCATTTGATAATAAACATGATACTATTTCTGCATTGGTTGGAGGTGGCAGGATTTTGGTTTACACAGACAACTGCATGATGATGATTATGAGTAACTTAGGGTAAATGCCCTGTCCCTCTTGCTGTCAAAGGATTTTTTGGGGGTCTCCTTCTCTGTACTGATGCACTAAACTAAAAGAGATGGCTTTTATGCTAGCCTCTATTCCTATCCTTCTGGTCCACTGGGAGTCTGACATATTAATACCCTAAGATACTACTGACTCCTGTACTACTAATGGACAGAAGCAGCTCCTACATGCTTTATCCCATGCATGGACCCCCTCAAATTACTGACAGTATGATCCTGGCTATTCTCACTAAGGGTGATACACACTTATTGACCATGAGATGGGTAAAGCCAAATTAACATCAAATGGGATTGGTTACTTGAAGCACCAAACAGGAAACTGGTTAGGCTTCAAATGGTCCACAAGTGCAGCTAGCCTAGTATGTGCTGAGTGGGTGGGAGAGAATTTTTTTTACCTTTTCAGCAAGTTGTCACATCTTTCATAGGCTACAGTAGGGTAAGCCTCATTTTTCACAACCGATAACTTATTAGCTACCAATAAGAGTAGATCTGCAAAACAGGTAAAAATGAGACTTATCCTGTTGTGGCCTGGATGAACAGTGTATGACATAAATTTATGACCATAGCTCAAGTGAATTTTCAATGACCTCTGTGAAAAGCAAATAAATACTGCATGTTGTGTGAGCTGAAGTCAGATCTGACGAAGCTCTTTTAAGGGCAAAAGTGTTCATCTATTTGTTTTTCGGCAAAGAAGGTTTGACTTCTAAACAAGTTATAAGTGCTTGATTACTGTGAAGTCTCACCTGAGCTTGTCTATGATGCATGGCTCTTTTTTCCTGATTTTTTTTTATTTTTAGGCTTTTCAGCCAGCAGCTTTGTTGCTCACAAGTACCAGTTTTCCCTGAGGTCTATTTTTTATATATATATATATATATATATATATATATATATATATATATATATATATATATATATATATATATACATATATATATATATATATATATATATATATATACACACACATATATGTGTAATAACTTGCATTAAACATGGAGCTTCTCTCCCTAATCCTCCACTGAGAAAGGGTTTTATCTCAGTCAGACTTTCCTAGTAAACAAAGATATAAATAATAAATATTGCATTTGATATCATAAAACAGTACCTCCTATACGGGTGATACGAAGTATAGCTCAACCTATCACATGGCATAAAGCAAACATAAAGTATCTTGTTACTGAATGTCTCAAAAAATTACTGATGAACAATCTATCATTAACATTAGCAATGGTACAATGAGATTTGAAACTGAAGCAGTCTTAACAAAAACATCATCAGACTTCAGAAAAACAGACTTAGCTTCTTTCAGCTGTAACCGAAACACAGACTACTGTACAAATATTTATTTTCAAAGCCTAGGCAAGCATTCAGCAAGTGGATTCTGCTACAGAACATAGATCTGCTTGAGATTATTTAACTGAAAATTTTAGAGGCTACAATGAAGCGACTCTCGGCTAACTGTCTTGATGCACCCAGTATGTGAATGAAATCAAAAGAGAAAAGCAGTGATACCACCACAGACGACTGGCAAAACTATTAAAATCCAACAAAAAAGATGAACACAAATCTTTTACTGAAAACGTGAGACATAAAACGTGGCAAGACAAAAATAAAATCCGCTTTTTTCGGAAATACCTTCTTCAGATCATGATGATCGATGATCTGAAGAAGGTATTTCCGAAAGAGCTTATTGTTTGAAAGGGATTTTATTTTTGTCTTGCCACATTTTATGTCTCAAGTTTTCAGTAAACATTTGTGTTCATCTTTTTGTTGGATTTTAACAGGTTTGCCAGTTGTCTTTGGTGGTGTCACTGCTTTTCTCTTTTGATTTTGTTCTTTGTAACTGTACCTTCAGCAGTTACAGGTTCATTTTGTGCTGTATGTAAATGAGGTTATAAGAAACAAACTCATGATTATAAGAAAAGCTTCAATGGCAACCTGAAGACAACCACTCCATGCTACATTGCTTCTGCTGTAACACATACATACCTCTGTCTAACAGACACTCACTTACTCAGCAAAGGAAATATTTTTCAACCATTTAGTTTGCCCAGTTGTTAAAGACATCACCCTTCAGATGCAGCTGTGTTTTGCTTTCCACGTACTTATTTGTCCTGCCCTCTTGAGTACATACATCATGTCCTTGCTGGGAGCCCATTTCATATTATCTACCACTATTTCTATGAAAAAGTATGTCTTTATGTCCGTGCCAAATTTGGATCATTTTCACATGATAATAATAATGCCATGTCTTCCCTGTCTTTCTTTCTTGGTTTTATTCCTTCATTATTCTTTGTAAGTGTCGTTCACACCTATGGCATGTCCCCTTTTTTCCTCCTACATTCAACATAGCAAAGACCTAATGATTTCAGACATTCTTCATCGGACTCTCCAAGAACCCACACCATTCATGTGTCCTTTCTCTGTACCTTCTCATTTATAATCCTTCTTGAGGTAGGTTCTCAAGAACTACAATCTGCATAATGTCTCCCAAAAGTGTTCATAGGTTAACAGTGACATTTCATCTGTATTGTCCTCAAGGCTCACCTTCTCTATTTTTTTTTATTACTTCCATTCTTCAAAATATTTTCTTCATACACTACCCCAGCTGGACAGACTCTATCTGAAAGTTTCTTCTAAAGGCCATGCTAGACTTCTTAGCACTATTAAAGTCTTGGTCATTAAAATTTTCCATAATGCAAATTATAGCTATACTATATCTATGTTTATTTAATTCTGTCTAAAAATGTCTCTTGTGAATTCAGGTATAGCATGAGCAAATTTTCTTATAGAGAAACCTCTGAATTATAAATATGTAATATTCTTTAAACCTCTGTAAACTCATTGCTTGTAAAACTCAAGATATGTAAATTTAGAAATCATAACAGCATACATAATATATGAACCTCCCTTTTACCTTTACAGTTAATTCATATAAATTGTACAGACATAGCACTGTCATGTGTACATATTTATTAAACACGAACACATGGGATTGAAGTTTTCAGGAATTCAGTTACTAAGTCAATCAATTACATCTTATACCTTTAATGGATCACTGACTGTAGCATCAACTTGGCATGATATGGTTATTCAAAGATGGCCTATATAACCCAGTCACCTTAGCCTGTGCAGGTCACCAAAGCACATGGCCATGTTACTCATGCCAGAACAACAGATAAAGAGAGCTTTGCATTTTATTGCACTCTTCTTGACCTCTTCTCAGTTTAAAACTCATCTCTGTACATGTAATCCATCAGTGCTAATATGGGCACCAACCTGTGGGACATCTACATACCTTCTGTGCTTTTCAGCGATACATCAGAAGTGCTGTTACCATATGGAGTCTCTGTAGAGAGATTTCTGACATCTGCATTGATGAGCTCTGGAAATAAACAACACACTTGGATAATCTGTCATGTGTCAAATAACAATCATCCAGTCAACGTTTGTGTTTTCCACAAGACTTTACCATGCTTATTTATACCCATTCCCACACCAGCAGTCCTGTTACCATCTGGAAGCATTGTAGGGTGCTCTCCATCAGTGAGGATCTTTAGAATCCTTGTCATACTTTCATACAACTTTATTAGCCATTATATTTCAAGTATGACTAACCCAGAGACGAGAAGCATTTACATGTTGCCCCTATCAATGAGGGACACGGATACTAAACTGGGGGTTAATTTGCTGTTACTGATTAATTCATCCAGATTACATTTGAATAATGTAAAAGCAATACTTTGCATTTTTGGAAGGGAAGACAATTCCATGGATGTGGTATTCTCTATGATGCATATCTACCCCTGCAACTTGTTCTATTTAGGTTGCAAAAGAGATTGAGATGAGATCCCTTGAGCAGGTATTTATGCCTCCAATGGATTTGTGACTGTGTAGTAGGTCTGACAGAATAAGACCTGTAGAAGCTCTGTAAGCAAGGCAGAGACTGCCCCTCAGTAACCTATATAACACTGAGAAGAGTGACAAGGCTTTGAGACAACCTGCATAGTTTTTCTGATTTAGGTCCTTGATTTTCTTAGTAAGAAAGAACAGTGGGCATTCATGTTGTGTCAAACGATTGGACAGGTACACACCAAAGGGATCATTACACTCAATGATCAGCCTGATGAGTGCAGAATCCAGTGGAATGATCACAACCCTGGATCTGGATACCAAACCTTTAATAATATGCTGTGCAATGAAAAAGGACTTTCTTATAACACTGGATACATTTTGACCATGGGACTGTTTGTTGTCTACATAGGTTCCTAGGTTCCTAATTACTAACTCAGTTTTCATGGGTGTATTGTCAATGTGATATTTACAAGGGACTTCTTGTTTGCCAAAGTATACTATTATACATTTCTTGATATTTAGTTTTAGTCCATGATTTTGACACCAGCTGATGGTTTGGAAAAGGCCAGCTTAAAGGATCTTGGTGTCCTCTGGGGAGTGTATGATGGCACTAA